>NW_026515638.1:611824-682396 GCF_000738915.1 Nematocida ausubeli
CTTCTCTGCACTGCGCCGTGAGACAGATGCAGCTCTCCTGGTGTTCTGAAATGCAGAGTGCGTGCTCCTTAAATACCCCCAAAAATGATCAAATTGGGAAATGTGTGCATTGGGCCCTTCTAAGTGCACTCTAGACTGTGTTCTGCTGTTTGTTTACTTAATTGCGGTCTGTTGCCCAGCCTATGTGCAAATTGTGCATCTTGGAGGGCCATATGACGAAAAATTAATATAATGGGAGAGTGTGTACAAGACATGTACAGCAGGCACTGGGGGAAGACCTGCTGATGTAGGGAGATGTATGTAGATGGGTAAGCAAGGTAGGCAGCTTGTGTCTTGGCACTTGCATAGCATGCTTGAGGAATGCACTCTTGTCTACTTCTGATGTGTCTCTATCAGTATACATATTGCATACATATTGCATGTGTATAGTATGTGTATACGTGTATGTATATCATGTGTTGTATGTGTGTATAGTTCTGTGCAGGTGTACGCATAGGTTTTCATGTCTGTGCAGAGCCTTTTTGTTCTTTATGTGGCTGGCGTGTGATGCAGAGTTTGTTCAGCTTTCTACATTGCGCTGAGTGTTTGCTGAGAGTGGTTCTTCAAAAAGTGCAGCTTTCTGATTTTCGTGTGTCTTTATCTTTTTTTTAGAAGAAACAAACCCTTCTGAACAGTAGTGGTAGTGCGAATATTGTAGAGTTTATTTTTGCAAAGATGTAGAAGAAAGGATAATAAGAAGACATAGACAGCAGAACGAAGACATAGTACAGAAGAGGTAGATTAGAGATGGAGAGTACGGGATAAATGTATAAAGCATGTATAAAGCATATATAAAGCATGTATAAATGCAGTTGAATGAATAGAAAATGCGTATGAAGATTATAGTGCATTTATAAATTCTATGTGATATATATATATATTTAAGCATGCCAAAACAATATTTCCAACATTTAGAGCGGCATACAAGCTTTTAAAAGAGAAATAAAATATAGTTTTCTTGGTTACTATAGAATATGCTTGCATTTGAAATATCATTATAAAGGAAAATTTACAATACGGATTGACGTGCCCAAAAGAGGGAGACGAGCTTATATTCAGTTTCTGATATACGAGGAATTGTCCAGAAGTTTCATTTATTATTGATGCACTTTGGTTACTCCATAGACTAGCTCGAAAGGTGTACACTCAAGTATGTGGTGGTGCGTATAGTTCAATCGTCTGTGAATTAAGTCCACTGCCTGTCCTATTTTAATATCTGCGTCGTGGGCCAAAATGAACTTAATGTTTTTCATATTCCGCCTGTAGCTTAGCCACCATCTGTTGCTCGGTTCTTTCTAGCCGGTCTATGTAGTCGTGTACGGATGTAGATGGGTCTACTGGGAAGCTAAGTAAGGTTTTTGCTGTCAATCCATTCACTATGGTTTGCATAATTAGTCCTTGCAATTGTTCCTCTGGCACAGGAAGTATTTGACAATGTATGGCTGTTTGTTTGACTGCTTCGTAGAAGTCTCGAATGAATAAAAAGTTCTCTTGTCTGAGGTTGGCGCCCAGGGGAGATTGTCCTTCCTTTTCGTAGTGATGACAGATTATGTCCAGAAGGGCTTCTAGGGATGTATGTCCTTGGAGAAGGGGTTCGAGCTCCTTCGGTACTAAGTAACTGACAAGGATCTGGAAGTTGGTGTTCATACCGAACATGGTCACTGCCCTTTGGATTCGCTTTCTCCAGAGTCTTACGAATGGTTGCATCTCTGGGGTCATCACTGGAAGCTGGATCATTAGATGTCTCGGGGTTTTCTCAGACTCAGATTTCATGAAATAGCTGGCATTGATTGCTTGTTCTCCGAATATGGCTTTTTGCTGTTTCTCACTAACATACTCTGCTCTATCCAAGATTCTTATCTCCTCTTTTTTGGTTATGCTATTTTCTCTACTAGACTTTCGCATTAATGAATTCATTATGACGTGCCCAAAAGGGGGCGATGAGCTAGTCTGGAGATAGTAGTCTAGAATAGAGAGTGTAGTTGTCAAGGAGGTTTTATTCTCATAATTCTGCGGATGTCTTTGATGACTTTGACCTTTTTTATAAGTGTTGGATGTATTTCTTCTTTCTGACATGTTCCGCCTTTTCAGTATTGTTTTTACTATTTTATAGTCATTCTCTGATATATACGAGGAATCTTCCGAAAGTGTCATTTATTATTGATGTACTTTGATCACAGAATTAATGAAAGTGGGAATTTACCACACTTAGAAATTAATATTTCTTCTTTTAATCTCTTTGATGTGTGGGTGTGTCTTTATCAGTCTGATATTAGTCTTATATAACCCGAATTCCAAGTTTATAAAATGTAACAGAAATCACTCATATACTGATGCGAACCGCAGGAGGCATTTTATTAGTTCATTCGGAGTCCAATATATCTGAAAAATGTTTCCTTCTGCGTATGTGACAATCTCTTCATGACTATCCTTTTAATCTTCAAAAAGGCTCTATCAATTATAATACTTGTGTTAGCTGTTCTTCCATGAAATAAGTTCAAATATGCCATATTCTAGGCATATGAAATATTCTTCTTGTTAGAATACATTTCGCTATAAATAATTTTTCTAGCTGAGAATAGCTATGCCTCTTGTGCTAGAAAGTAAAGTCAACTATGCTTTTTCTTTCATAGGAGTATATTGAAGTACGCCAGCATATGGCCAGCTCAAATATAGGAAATCGAATTGTTTAAAGAAAACAAACTTGTTGCACATAGCTTTCTCTAATCTATGTCTTTACTTCTCTCATATAACTATAGAAAAACTCACCACATAATAATAGTTTGTATGCAGAAGCAAAAAATACAATACAGTTTTACATATATAGTAATGCACAGGATTCAAATATGCTTTAAATTAACATATAAACAAGCAAAGATGCATTAGTGGCATAACTTTATCTAGAGGCACATTATATTATTTAATATTACACTATAAGAAACATACTGTATTATAAGGCCTTTTTCTGAAGAAGCTCTTGTAGAAGTTTATACTTATACTCTTTATATGTGAGCACTTACTTGTATTAGAGGTTGCATAGAATACTTCTTAGAGTAAAATGCTTATATATGATATAGAGCAGCAGCTTGCTAAGTTTAAAGAGCTATAGAAAGAAAAATAAGAAGAAGCAATGAGCAATTAATCGTTCTTTTATCAATATGATATGTATTTGGAGGTATATCAGTATGATTGCATTTTTTGTTTATAATAGACGATGCAGCTTAGAAATGAGTTAGAAGAAAATAATTTTAGTATAAACAAGTATTCAAAGCAAACTGTTTATTGCTTTAGCTATTAGAAAGCGTACAATAAAAGCCTCATTTCTATTAGAAAAAAGGGTTCTTAAGTGTAAATATGAATAAGATATTATTGCTTTAAAGCATATTTATACGAATATATTGTTGTAGTTTTGGCATGTATGCGCCCACACATTCAAAATGAGCTACTATTATATGTATTTATTTGTGCTAGCCAAAACTCGTGCTAGTACTATAGCAGTTATCACCGCGTCTAGTTTTAATCAGATTTAACAGAGTCAATTGCCACTTTGATTCCAAGCAGCACGCCAATTGCTGGGATTACAGAGGGCCACAGGAATAAAAGAGAGATAGCAACGGCAACGACAAAAAGAAGGACTATGCTGTATATTCTACCTCGAGGGTTAGCTGATTTCTTCTTTAAAACTACCATTAAAATTTTTTAAGCTAGATTTAGTTTTATTTAGCTTTATTTGGCTTTACAAGCCCCAATAAAAATGTACAAATTATATAAAACTTTTACCCCTGATTTTTAATGCCAGCAGGAGAGAGAAGATCCCACCAAAGTAATAGATTTATTCTAGTACAGTTCATACTGATATATTTCTTTATACATATAGTAATATACTCATCGCACAACTACAGAGAAACAATTGCGAAGGAGATATTCGAGCTTTCTTCCAAAGAATACTCATTAGTTGAAATGATAAGTGTGATTAAGCTGGGAGGCTCCATTACATCCACCTATATATCGCAGAAGTATATAAGGCCGCTGATTGTCACTCTAATGTCCACATGTGCGTTTATCCTAACGCTTGCCATTCTTATTAACAAAATGGTGACGGATAAAAGATTAGTCGTTCTTCTTGGATGCATCCACATAGTGGCAGACTCAGCAATTCTCCCCACGATTGACTCCGAGTGTCTAGCGGTTCTTAACAGTAGGAATATAGGGCAAAAGTACAGTAAAATCCGTGTGTTTAGTACTATAGGACATAGTATTACATACATTATAAACATAGCCATCCAGAAGATAGTTCAAGAGAATACTCTGAGCAGAAGTATTTTCCTAAACACTCTTCTGTTTGGTGCTATTGCTATTTCTTGCATTGTTTTTTCCATTGTAAATGTAGAGAGAGAGGTAATAGAAGTACTCGAAAAACAAGCAGAAGTAGTTAGCACAAACAGTGGAAGCTCGGAATCTGTAGTGGCTGAGAATGCTAAAGAAAGCAGCGCGTTTTCTATTGTTCTGAATGGCATTATCTATCCTTTCCGCCTTGCTGCAGAAAATGTTATGTTTATTCTTCAGATGTTCAACAAAAACTATGCAACTCTTATTTTATGTGCAATGGGCAGCGGTATCTCCCGGTCATCGCTTCAGTCATACTTGAGCGAGTATCTGAGAGAGACACGGTCAAGCAAAGGAGAACAAGGGTACATATACTTTGTGCGGACAATCTGCGAGCTATTTGTGTGGAGCATAGTGATTTGGCTTGGAGATCGAGTGACCTTGGAGGTGCTGCTGACAGTGGGAATCTCTTTGGGCGCAACTCGATCGCTTCTCTACTCGTTTATGCCAACCAACCCGCTGATTAGAGCTTTCCTCCCCTACATTGCTGAGCTATTTAAATCCGCATACAGCGCATTATTTATCTATGTGGCCGTGAAGCTAGCACACAAGTTCTCAAAGCCTCACCAGAGAACACTTGCACAGGGAGTGTTTACTGGTGTGTACAGTGGGCTAGCGCCATTTTTAGCTGGAATACTGAGCTACAATGTCTTCTCAAGCACAGAGAGAACAGAACTCCAAAACAAAGAGCGCCTATTTAGAATAGCAGGATTGTGTGGAGTTGGAGCAGCTGCGCTATCTTCTACGATTTACATCAGGAAATATAGAAGTATGAAGCGTATTTAAAACTATCTAATAAACCAGTAGTATAACCCTTTATGCATTTGTTTGCGCGCGTGCATTCTAAAAATAAGATGCACATTTACTAGAGTAGAGTGGTTTTGGATTACTACTGCATGCTTAGAAGGTCTATTCGTATTTTTTCTCTGAAGCAAACACTAAGAATGGACAAATAACATGCGATAGGTGTGGCAGAAAAGACGCCTTATTCAATACCCATATTATCTTAAAGTATTTGGAAACTATGCTATGTAAGTGCTTCTTGCCGTCACATATATACAATTGGACAAAATAGAGCATGCAGAGTTTGCAAAGTACACTAGAAGCATCTTATGAATTCGGGCTATACCGGGTTATACATAAAATAGCTTTGCGTCTCGTACACATAAGAGAACTATTGTCTTTGCAGCAGACATATAAATAGTGAATTGTGTGATAAATTCTAGCTATAAACAAACAATGCATTGTATACTATATCATTTTAGTAAAGTGTATGAAGCTGTACAAAACAATAAAAGCAGTTCAAAGGACCTCTTTACTTCTAAATATTTATTAAATAGTGCTGTATTTATATTTCTAATATGCAGACAATCTTGTCTGTCATTCCATAAATTATTTTATATTAATTATTCTATTGTATTATTCTTGCTAGAATTGCTGCACATCCCTATGGCCTCAGCCTAAGGCATCTATTAGGCATTTAGATCCATTTGTGTGGGTGCTCTGTGCACAAGGCACTTTTGGCATACTGCAAGGAGTATGTGCATTGCATGCATTTTCAATTTATTTTTTAAATTTTCTGGCAGAGGGGGTTCATACTCTTCTGCTCTTCTCCTTTAAGTGCTCTTCTATCTTGTTTCTTATTTGTCTCTTCTCTTTTTCCTTTGGAGTGCACTTTTTCTTTAGCTTCTTATACTTTGATAGGCTCATTCTATTTCTTGGAACCACTTTCTCCTTTCTTTTATTTAGTACCCCCTGCACCATTCTATTTTGTATATGAAAAAATGGATTATTTCTATCTGAACCATCAAAATTATCTTTTGTTTATTTATTTAGAATCTTACAGAAAGAGATCAATCTATAATAATATGTCTTAGACTGAATCTTAAACTATTTGTGATTTATAAACATATGACGGAGAGAACGAGACAAGAAATAGATAATCAAATGAACAATATCAATGAATATTCGGAAGAAATAAATGATGACTATGAGGGAACAGAGGAATATCCTATAGATGAATACAGAAGTGTTCCAGACTACCAAAAGAGCTACCACACACAAAATCCCTACTCATTTGAAGACGAGTACACAGAAAAAAATACATGGGAAGAGTCATTAGATAGATATGGAGAATACAGGCCAGATGACTATAACCGAGAGGGCTGGCAGTGGAATGAGAGGGAGAGAGAGGAAACTCCCGTTGCCTGGCCCACCATTGAAAAAAAGTCAAAAAAAGAGAAAAGTGCTCCGAGAAAGAAGTCAAAGTTTCGAGTCTGCACAAACTGCGGAACAACCACTACGCCTGCGTGGAGAAGAAGCACAAGTAACAAAATACTGCTGTGCAATGCCTGTGGGCTGTACCAGAGGCTGCACGGAAGCAACAGACCATTCAGTGTGACGCCCGATGGAAAAACAAAGGCAATCAAGAATAATATTGAAAAGGGCATTTGCAGAGGATGCGGAGTGGTCCAGACCCCTCTTTGGAAAAGAGGAAACAGCAATGAGTGGCTTTGTAGCTCGTGCGGATTGCTGTACAGCCGAAGAGAAAGAGAAAGGGAGGAGTATGGGCAGGAGTGGTCAGAGTATTCACAGAGCGAGGCGTGGAAGTATACAGAGGAGTATCCTGAGGGCACGCGGTGGCATGAGAAAGAAGCCGGGCAGGACCAAGCCATTCAGTATGAGTATATGGATAAAGATGCAGAGGCAAACTATTTTGGAGATGATAGATTCAGAGGATACTTTGGATATTACGATCAGGAAAAAGAGTAGACCCGAATATATGAAATGTGAATTAAGAAAGACCATACAAAATACAATACATAAAGCAGTCAGAGTGGAAATAAAATACAATTAGTGTAGGACAGAGGATTTATTCAATGTGAATTAATTTAAAAAATATGCAATGCATAAGTGAGATGCATCCTGCTCAGGTGGTGCGGCCTGAGTTTCTTCATAGAATGACGCACGCAGATCTGGAGAAAGTAGACGTGGAGGTGGGAAAACATCTGCCGCAGAGAGACTTTTCGGACGCATTTGCGTGGAGAACAGTCAAAGGACTCCGTATGATTGCAGATGTTGTTTTTTACAAGAGATATGTGCACAGAGCTATTGTGTTGGAAACTGTTGCTGCGATACCCGGAATGGTGGGCGGACTGATCCGGCATCTGAAATCCCTTCGAAAGATGGAAGATGACACCAATATTCGGGTACTTCTGGCGGAGGCAGAGAATGAAAGAATGCATCTCATGACGTGGATGGAAGTTGCTAAGCCTCTGCTTCTAGAGAGGCTCATTGTTATGGCCCTGCAGGGCGTGTTTTTCAATGCATATCTGATGCTATACATTGTATCAGCAAAGACAGCGCACAGACTCGTAGGGTACTTGGAGGAGGAGGCAATTATCTCGTATACAGAGATGGTAAGAGAGATTCAAGCTGGAATAATTCCAAATACGCCAGCACCAGAGATAGCCAAGAAGTACTGGAACTTAGGAGAAGATGCCACTCTGTTGGATGTAACACTGGCAATTCGGGCTGACGAGGCAACACACCGAGATACAAATCACGAGATCGCGGACGTCTTAGAAGGAATTGAGTAGAAGTTTTATGGTGTGGTCTTTACACTTTTGGTATGCATATTTTCTCTTAGAAGGGATCTGCAGCTTTCAAAATAAATACTTTAGGACAAATGCTCTAGGTACGAATGGTGGATTTATGAAGCTGTGACACGTGGTGGCTTGTAGAGTTCCATGTATGCGGCCTGAATATTTTTGTCTTTTTATATGCTTGTCTAGAATGGCGGCTGGCCAAGGCTGCATTGCAAAGGTAGGTACTCTATGCCTGGAATATGAGTATGCAATTCTGGCATGCATGGGAAAATACCCAGCCAAAGAAATAGCAATATGCACCCTTTATTCGGGTTATGTCCACTCTATTATTAGCTAATTGGTCACTGCGTGAGTGGATGGGGATAAGTAATATAGGCCCCCTGAAATGCTCCAATATGAATAGATACTCTATGCTCAAGCGAAAGCTGCTAAATATAAAGTATTGGATAGCTGGGTACTCCAAGACAGAGCAGTGCATTAGACGTACCTTGAGCAACTACGAAACAGATGCGTTAAAAGAGGTTGGCCTTCTCATTTCTGCTGCATTTATGTGCCCAAAGCTACTGAGCAGAGCTCTAGAGATTGCGCTTGCCCGGCTAGATGCATATGATAGCATTTTGTTTCCTAAGCATATCCAGTACTATAAGTCTCTTCTTTTTATACAAAAAGTATGCATGGTAAGCACATCTGCAGAGGAAGAGGTGAAAAAGCACTACATCAAAATACTAGCCTTTGCATTCTATGACAAGGAGTGCGACAATCTTGATACGAGCATTCGGATCTCGTCCACCTCCATTCTCAAGCAAATAAACAAAAGCGACATGCCAAGCTTGCAGAGCCACACAACCTTTATGACATGCCTGTCACATAGAGACATGAACAGCATGGAATCACAGGGCTAGAAACATTCTTTAAGCACCAAAAAACTTTATATGCCTGCGAAAAGTAACTACTGGTGTCAAAAGAAGAGTAGACTGCATGCATTTACATAATCCAAGTTTGCGGGTAAAAAGTGGCCAATTGTGTGCATGTTGACTAGTATGCTGATAGAATATGTGTGAAGTATGAGGATTGACCAATCAGTGCTTATCAGGATGGCGCTGCCTGTGGTATAATAGAGCGGCTGAAAAGCATAGCTACCATGAATCTTGTGAAAATATTAGTAATGCTTTGCTGTTTAAACAATGATGCATGTGCAGAGCAAGACTCTTCTAACATTTTTCATTTAGGTGGAAACTCCATAATCAAGTGCAACATAGCAGAGGGATTTAATGGCCACGCCTCTCTATGGCCAGTAATAGCAAAAAACCTCCAGCGGCCAGGAAATGTTATTTCGTACGTTGTTCTGGTGCATGTCATAAACATGCCTGAAGTCCAAATGGCCAGCACCAAAGCCGACTATGGGGGAATAGCTAGTATAAACTTTAATTCAAGCGGGCAGGACGGGAAAGACATAGGCATACTTCTGGAAATGGATATCTCTAATGCTGCAGAAGAGCAAACCAGCCTATATGTAAATGAGATTGTTTCAAATGACCACATAGGAGCACAGCACGGCCTGCGGCTGTTTGCTGTTGCAATTCAAAAAGGAATTCCTGAAGACAATACGAAATAAATAGAGTATTTATAATGGGTGTGGATAATTTTTAGAATATAAAGCGCAGCAAAATCTTAAAGCCGTTTAGCTGTTTATAAATCCCTATGTACATTATATTTATGCCTGCAGCATATTCTCTATTTGAAATAATCTGTTCTAAGCGCCTGTTCTAGTGAGGTCCACTGAATCAGTCTATTTATGAGCGCGCATACACAAGATATAACTCGAATGCTTAATGTGGTAAAATTACCACTCCTTCGGAAATTCCTTATACCGACAGGGGGTTCAAAAATAAAATGATAGCGATGGTAGATCATCACTATCTCAAGATCAAAACCCTACTATAAATACAGATGCAATTCTGCAAAGGGAGCAGCAAGGGTGGACAATGGAACGAGCAATAAAATTTATGAGAAAGACTACCGGACATGGCAAGTCAAATATGAATCCAAGATCCCAGCGAGATACGCAGGACATGAATAAAAGTTCTTCTTTAAGTAAGATGTTGTCCCTCTTGGGTTATTACTTCCAGGCTATGACGCTTCCGCCATCGTGGCACGTCACTTAAATAGTATTTTTAGACCTTCTTTTTTGTAATATGCAGACACAGTCCTTAATAAGCCTTTTTATAGAAAGGCATGTACTTATATAACGAACTCTCTAACTGCAGTAGGCTTTAAATCATTTCACTGCTGCTGCCTTTGCCAAGGTCATAGTGCAATCAAACTATATTCTTCTTCCAGTTAAAAAGTTTGCTTGTAGTACGGGTTGTACTATAGGAATTTACAGCAACAGTAGAAGGAAACTCTTCTAGGCATATAATACAAAAAGCCCGAATATATTTCGAATTTAAAAAACTAAGTTGCTTGCATTTTAAACTCTATGCGCAAATACTTACTGCGTATAGCTGCACTGTTTGGCAGTATTGAGGAGGGAAAGATGGTCTTTGCAGTTAGCTAGAAAACATCAGAGTGTGCATCAGAAATACTATAACCAGTGAAAAAACTTTAAATTATAAAACTAAAACATACTTTTTTATTATGAGAGCGAATCAGACAAAGAAAATGATTTTAACATACATTAGTATGTTTTCTATTCTTTTATACAGCAAATATGCATATTGCATGTATCCTTTTTCGGATAGCCACATTCAGAGCAGCAAAAGAAAATCAAGGCCGCTTGATAACCTGCTAGTGAAAGATCTGCACAGAGTAATTAGCTATGAAGTTGAGGAAGTGGGCTCAAGAAGCCGAAGCTCCCCCACTGTAACAACTGCAAAAAAAGCATTAGAATACATGCTGCGTGCAACAGACAAATCCGAAATATCACGAATACTTAACTTTCCTAAGATTTTATCTGTTGAGGATTACCCAGTTTACCGCATACGCTCGCATGCTGATCTAATTAATAAGCTATTTCGGGTTTCTGAACTCTTTATTGGAAGTCAGAGCAGAAAGCTGCGTAGGGACATCGCAGCAGACGACTGTTTGAAAACAAATATCTGCCTGCAGTTGATAGTCTCTAATCTCATTGCGAGGCAGATATTCACAGTTCTAAAGATTACGCCGCTTACAGATGAAATGCAGATTGAGTTCTACATTAACCAGAAGATCGAGCAGACAAACACTGTAAACTTAAGTGCTCTGTCTAGCACACAAGAAGCACAAAACCAAAGAGGCCAGAACTCCAAGTTTTTCACTGTGTATGATGAGCTGCAGGGCCTTTGCTGCGGAAGAATCCGGCAGGCATTCAGCAACCTATCCATATGCGAACTAACGCACTATATTGATAAGTATCTGGACATATGCGATGAGTACAATGGGCAGGAGTTCTGTGACTACATTCTGAGAAAGGATCTAAATAAGAAAAACCCATTCAGCGACTCGCTTGATATACTGTCATCCAGCCAGGGATACTTGGATGGAGGGCAGTGCCTGGGGTGCTCTAAGCGCTATAGCCCAAATTCAAGCGTGCGCATGCACCCAGTCACAGGCATGTACGATAGATCAAATAGAAATAGCATGGACTTTGCAGGGCACAGAAGGAACATGTTTTACACGGGAGGTAGCAAAAGCACAGAGTGTAATCCTGAAATGGAAGAACCTCCTACATGTACAGCCCCACCGATTCCATCTAAGGCGTATAGCTCTCGCACACTAGAAAGATTCCGTAAAGATAGCGATAGAGAATCATCAATCTACCTAGTGCCCGATAGGTATAATCCGAACAGGCCTTTTTCAGAATTGACAAAAAGTAATTCAGAAAGCACGCTAGTAGGATCTCAACATACATATGAGTCAATAGTTACACGGAGGCCTCCATCTAGATATGCTCGAGAAGAAGAGTCTTCTCAGCGCAGTTTATCTGCAAAACCAACTGACTCACATAGCTATTCAGGTGGCTCCGTTCAGATACCTATGAAAAAGCCAAAGAAGAAAAATAGACTAATGCGCCAGATGTCAAAGATGTTTTCGCTCCTGCCATGGGGATCGAATGACACCAATAACTCTAAAAGATCTAGATCTGCATCAACTACACAAAGAGTAAGCGCGAATTCTTCATGCGCAAGCAGCCCGGATCGTTCTAGTAGAAATCTCAGGAATGCTAGAAGTCCTAGTGTTGCTCCTGCACGAAGGCCTAGTCAGGAATTCACTCCAATTAGACAGAGCAGGCTATCCCGCGAGAGCACATACAGCAATGAAACTATAAAAGCAAGCTCAGATTCATCTTTAGAAGTAGAAGTAGAAGCAGGAGTAGATTATCCAAAAAAGTACATGGCAGAGGTGCCCATAAAGGCGCAGCCATCAGCAAACAGCAGCCCAAGGCACTTAAAAAGGACAGAGACGATGCGGCCTGCAAACCTAGAACTGTTTGCTGAACCGTCACAGGCACCTGGATATAACCCCAGAATGTCACGTATAGAAGAGCCAAACCCAAAGTCCAGACCAAACACACCACCAAACACCCCAACCAAGCACACGGAAATTAGCCTTAGCAAACTCACAGAAGCTTTGGAATCCAAGGAGAGAGCAGAATCATCTGCTTCTTGCAGCCAAAGCTATGTGTCTGTTCCAGCTATTGTAATGAAAGTAGACCGCACCAGCACTTCTGCCAGTCCAATGCAAAAAGAGCAAAGAGAAGAAACCCCTCAGTTGAAAATCCCAAGCAGCAGTTCGGCAAGCAGAGTAAAAATGAGAGAGCTTCCAAAGAAGTATAATATAGATGCAACTGAAAAATCACAAGAAGGAACAGAGATGCAAGAGAAGGAGTTTTTGCATTTAAAGTCATTGATATCATCACATAAAAAAGACAAAAACAACCCGCAGAAAGCACATAAAAGAACAGATGAAGAAAAGAAAAGCAATGTAGACAGTTCCCTATGCGTAGAAGGACCCTATTTCTCACATACTCTGAATGGTATAGACAAGAAGAAGAGTACTTCAGGCACATCGGGCACACAGCAGTTAAAGAATACATCCACTATGTCTAAAAACTTTGATGAACTAGAGGTTATTATACATGATATGGAAAAGAGCATAGAGGATTTATTAAAAGCCAGACCTGGCGGATTATTCAAAAAGAAAGATGATATTTCAGAAGAGTGTCCAAGCCTAACCTAAATATGTGTTTCTATTTGAGATGAAGACCTCTAGCATGCAGCAAATACCACATGCCATTTAGAAGAGACAAATAGCTAGAAGTATTCACAAAAAACTAAAGAATATAGTTCTCTACAGGATTGAAATATGTGTTGTCTTCCGAACATATAGTATATGAAATATTCTATACGTAAAAATAAATGAAATAGATACTAAACATATAGTTGATTAGTATGTGCATCGAAGGCTTTGAAGCTATGGCCCTATGCTTGTTTTCTTAGAAGATTCTGTTAGCAGTCCCTAGCATATACAATATATTACAATTTTAAACACCAGTGGAGTGCATTAATTTTGCATTGGAAGCCTGAGAAGTGCACATAATGACTATGTGCGGTACTATTGAAGACCTCTCTTTCTAAAAGCCAAAAATTCTAATACAAAGAGCTGCTAATTAATTATTTTATCAGTTTGATAAGTATTGACATACGCTGTATCAGAAAGATTTTAAAGCTATCTATAAAGTAATATGCGAAAAAGGAATTCCTTTAATAATGCACCATATTTAAAAGCTATTTGTTACGCTTTGAATAATCCGAATCCCAAATAACCTTTATTAGCACTAGTAAAGGGACTTCTAGGCTCTATCGACTATAGCAGCGCGCAGATTCCCTAGAGATTTCCTCTGCATGTGTTTTTACATGGTAAGCTAGAGGAGTAGATAATAATTATGGATTTCTAACTTTGCATAACTAATGTTAAATATTTATTTTTCTAGTTATTCTTGAGAGGGAGTATCGCTCTTTTTAACCGACAAAGCAGCATTAGAAGCCGATGCAGACCTTTTGCTTGCTGATTTATTATGTGTAGCTTCTTTACTTGCTGAATTATTATTTGTGGCTTCTTTGGACTTTTTGGGCGTGCTAGGTGGATTCATAAGTTTATTAACACATCCTCTAATTTGTGCAATTTGATTTTTGTATTGTTTGGAGGAAGCTTGCATCTCGGATATGCTTTCTTTTGCATCCTTTAATTCTTGTAGAATTGTCTCTGCCCCTTCTTTTAGTCGTTTATATTCCTCTGCTTGCTCTTTTTCTTTTTCCATAGAATTTTTAGTCTCTTGCTCATTCACACATGGCCCATCTCTACTATATATGCCTAGTACATTTTTAAGCGACCGATCTATTATATGTTTTAGTGGGGTATTAAAATTGAGGAGATGTATGAGCCACGTGTCCATCTGGAATGTCAGGAGGCATCTGTTGCACTTTCTTTCTATTCTATGCTTTTGTCCATGCCCAATAGTCCTTCCTCCGCACTGCGGGCAAGGAACATCTAAGTAGAAAGTTGGAATTCTTTCATTGTTTTTTAATTTCTTATAGTTTATTTTAGCTGTCTCTATAGCGTCTTGGAAAAAGCTCTGGTCTGCCTGCCTTCTTTTCTTTGGGGGTGTTTTACTATCTATAGAATCATATATAGTTTCATCTTCTGAGGTATTTTCGCATGCCTCTGCGTATTCTTCGGCTTCTAGCTTTCCATTTGTCATATAAGAAATTTATGAAGAAAAAAGAAAAAGTATAACTGGGTGCTTTCCATCTATAAAAGATTTTCTTAATCATACTGTACAGGAGCTTTAAATGCTGTGGGTGCTCAACAGGGCCATATTCTTGGCAAATAAATATAGTTAAGAAACCGGTGCATCTTCTACTGTGAGGTGTCTATATCCTGTTTCTTGCTCGGTCCTTAGTAAATAGTGCTAATGCAGGCTTTATGTTTAGGCAGGGGCTGTTTCTGGCGGAGGAGAATAGTTGAAACCTGAAAATAGAGAGACTTTTGGTGTATAAGTTTGATTTTTTATTATGAATACTAAATCCTTGGTGGATAGACTATAGAAGAAAAAAAGAAGACACGGAATGTTTTAAGCAAGAAGCCCTCTACCAAATTATATGATATTTTCTATAAATACCCAAAAGCATAGTGTACTGTGTACTGATGGAACCATCCTTTTTAGGCTATTGCTTTCGATAGTTTATTCAGACAGAGTGAAATAGAATGTAATGTTTTATTGTTTGATTTTTTTCTTCCCACACAATGATATATGGAAGTGATGCTTACTTCAATTTATAAGCTGCAGGTGCACGCAGATGCCTTCCATTATTAATTAGGCAGAACAGTCATAACAGCTGAGTAGTACTGTGATATTTTAGTTAGCAGATCTTTTTCGGATGCCCCAATGGATAGATTCTCTATCTTTTGGATCTCTTTGCTCTTTGAGAGGTTCAAGAGGGACTCTTTCTCCTTGTTTAGAAGATCTAAAATCTTTTGAAGGTCTTCCGATTTCTTTTTTGACAATGCATACTCTATTTCATAAAAGTGCCCAATGATTCTTTCCACAATATTCTCAACTGTCTCCTCATACTGGGTGGTTTCTGTCTCCATGTCCCTCTCAAGATGCATGTCTTTAATATCGTTCTTCAAAGTAAGTATCTCTGCGGACATTGTCTGTTTTTGCGTGTTTATAATGTTTAGCTGCTTGCGGATAGAGTCTAAAAGCTCCTGAATGCATAGATCAGAGACTTGCTTTTCAATCATGGTCAGAAGTATCTCTATCTTCCCTTCTGCAGCTGCCTCAACTTCCAGATCTTTCCTTAGCTTTTCAACAGAAATAATTATCGCAGAGGGTGATCCCTGGCTCTTAACTGTCCCCTTGTACGGGCTACCGCTTTTTCCTATGATTTCTTCAAGGCTTTGCACCAGGGCTGTCAGACACGGTAGTTCGTCTTCTGGAGTCTTTGCATTTTTATGTTTTAGCACTAGATACGTGTCTTCTACTAAAGACTTAAGCTCTTCTTCCTCTAGAAGAGATATCTGCTCCCGAATTGTGTTTCTTTTTAGTGAATAGTTTGGAACAAACTCAATGCTGCCATTTTCCCTTCTTCGAATAATCTCTTCTTTTAGGTCTTCGCACACTTCACTGAACTGCTGGTCGTTAAAGAAAAAAACCTTTTCAATTGCCTCTTTCTTTTGTCCTTCAATTATAGGGCTTGGGTATCCTTCCAGAAACTGCGCAAATAGAGCTTGTCTCTCTATAATTTCCTCTGGCGTGGGTGGTGTGTACATAAGAATAACAAGGATATGATACTTTATATTACAGACACAAACAAATATGAAATTCTCCAGTCTGAAACATAGAAGTGTTTCAGAGCTGAAATAGACATCTTTTTCTATGCACATACAGAAAATATAGATTCAGTTTTGTATGTGTAATTTGCTCTATTTAAATGCCTACTAGAGAAATTGAACTTTTTAACACATTTATACATGTGTATAAAGCATTTGTGGTTATGATAGTATATCACATGATCTTTAGATATAGTCACAATATACTTCATCATAGTGCACTGGGAAAATGCTTTTTGATCGATAAATGCGTTTATGAATCTTCAATATTTATGTGAAAATGGAACTTATCTTGTCTACAATTTAAATAAAAGCTTTCATTTTAATACATAAGCAAAATAAATACGAGAAAATATATTTTTATACAGAGGATAGACTGCTGTAATAATAATATAGTATGGGTTTAATAAAAAAGAAATATATTCTTCGGAATTAAATAAAAAACATACATACGTATAGCACCAGATAGTATAAACATTAAGGCCCAAACAGAATGCAAGGGCACAAAAGTCACTTTATATATTCTCTAGATACTACATAGAGTGTATCAAGCAAAATTGCAGCAAGGATAAAATGCCAGGAACCATGAACAAGTGCTAGATATTCAATATTGCAGTGCTATAGAGTAAAAGAAAGGATAGTAAAATAGTTTATAACACCAATAGATGGATGCATTCTGAGCTGTCATATTTCAATATGTATCTTGGGTTATATAACTTCAACAATTTTGTATGGGTGCTGAAAGATCATAGAATTTTGGATCAACACTATAAACATATGTTTTTCTGGGTAAAAACATTTGTATTCTGCAGGAATCTTGTTGTATATGCATACTAAGTACTTTTAAGATTGTTGCTGTCTAGAGTAATGTAGCCAAATACTTTTTTATTATTATATTATATCCTGTGCATAGAGCCACGCGTAAAGAAGGCAAACTAGATGGGCGTGCCGGTTAAAAAGTATGGATAAAGAAACTGCTACATAATAGAATACTGTAAGTGCATATATGTATTCTTCATAGAAGTGTGAAAATATTTGTACTGTATTTTTCTGCTGTGCAGTTTTATTTTATGTCTGAAAATATGAAGAAAGACTCTCCTTTTATATCAAGACACATCAGAAAGCGGTTGAAAGAAATGGAAATAACAAAGCTAACAGAAATACAGCAAAAGGCCATTCCTTATGCAATGGAGGGGCGAGACCTGCTTGGGATTGCAAACACTGGCTCTGGAAAGACTCTGTCTTTTCTCATTCCAGCAGCTGAAAAGCTCATTCTGGAAAAAGAAGTCAAGACACCCAAAGTGCTGGTCATATCGCCAACAAGAGAGCTGGCCATGCAGACATCGCGAGTGGCCCAGAGGCTCTTTGCAGATCACCCAGACATTAGAACAGTTCTTTTTGTAGGGGGAACAAAAAAAGCAGATGAAAATGAGCAGCTGAAGAAGGGGTGCGCAATTCTTGTATGCACACCAGGACGGCTTCTAGACCATTTGAAATCTGGCCTGTCTTTGAAAAAAATAGAAATAGCAGTGCTTGATGAGTCCGACCGAATATTGGACATAGGATTTGAGAAGGACATGTGCGAGATTCTGACATATCTGCCCAAAAAGAGGCAGACACTTATGTTCAGTGCTACAAATACAGACAATGTTCTGTGCCGGTCATGGCTGTCAAAGAGGTATAAAAAAGTGCAGGTAAAGATAGACGATAAGATAACTGCAGCAGGGCTCAAGCAATCATTTGTAGTTTGCCCAGAGGACAAGAGATTCTCTCTTCTTTTCTCCTTTTTGAAGAGAACAGACGAGAAAGTGATTGTGTTCTTCTCGACGTGCTCCTCGGTTATGTTCCATGGAGAGCTATTTTCTCTGCTTGGATTCAGTGCGGGTGTGCTTCACAGTGGTGTCAAGCAGGACAGAAGAGCAAGAGTATTTGATGAGTTCTGTGAGGGCAAGATAAAAGTGCTTTTTAGCACAGATGTAGCAGCCCGTGGCCTGGACATTCCAAATGTCAGATGGATTGTTCAGTACGATCCGCCCACTGACCCAAAAGAGTACATTCACAGAGTAGGAAGGACTGCCCGAGCAGGAGCCTTTGGAGAGGCTCTTATGTTTTTGCTTCCACATGAAAAGATCTTCATTAAGTATCTCAAGCATCTTGGAGTAGAAGTAGATGAGCTGACATTCAAAGAGCCGCAGGACATCACAGACTACTACATAAAAACGATTAGCGCAAACTATTATCTAGAAAAAGGCGCCAAGGAGGCCCTCAGAGGGTATCTACAGGCGTATGCAGGGCACAAGTTAAAGAAAGTCTTTGATGCTTCAAAAATAGAGCTGAATAAAATATCTAAATCATTTGGGCTAGCCTCAATGCCTAAAATAGACCTGACCATATGTGCTGGAAAATAAATAGCACATCTAAATAAATGGACTTCACACCTTTACATTGAATTATGTGCGGCAGTTGCAGAGATGTATGCTGCCAAGTAGTTAAACAGTAAGAATTAGAATTCTTGAAGTATTCTTTGCCAGTGTGTAAATATAAAAGCCTAGTAATGCGCATGTTTGCTTTATGGTATTCAAAGAAACAAAAGATTATATATTTAAGTCTTTTACTGTCTATTTATAATAATGCAGTGCAGTCAAAACAACACACAAGCGGACTTTTTAGTCTCTTCTATGCACTCTGCTAGCTATTAGTTGTTTTTCTTTAACTCTTGGATCTTTTTATATAAGTAGTTTATTCGGGGGCCTAGTGGGATTTGCCCTTTTTTTGTACGATGGTTAAACTTTCTTTTCCAATCCTCTTTCTCCCTTTGCTTTTTCTCTCTGATTTTATTTATTTTCTCTATTTCGTTCTGTCTTTCTTCTCTTTTCCGCAAGTTCTCTTTGTGTATGTCTTCAAGAACGGACTGTTTCTTGGTCTTTGAGGACACATTTGGCAGATGCTCAATGTTCTCATCTGCAAATGCCTTTCTCATGTCTTCGTCCCGCCTTCTGTCTGTCATTTCTTCTTCCTTCTGCTTTCTGTACTGTGTCTGTGATTTCCACGCCATGCTATTTTTGCAGAAAGACTTTTCGCTGAAAAATACTTCTGGCTCAGTTTGTGCTCAGCCTTTCTACCCATGTTTTCTCAACAGCAGCCCTGACCTTCTTAATATAGCTAAGCGTATCATTAAGATACAAATCTGATGCCACTGAATTAGCAGGTGAGTTTGTATTTGGGTCATTAAGCAGCGATTGAATGCACAGAAGAACTTGTCCTATTCCATATGCAGAGTTCCATTTGTTTTTGAGAATATCCAAACACAGTTCACCATTTGGATATATATTAGGGTGAAAGATCTCTGATATAAAGGATATTTCTGGGGGATGTTGGGGGTATGACTCTGTAAATGTCATTTTAAGCTCAAACACTCCATCCTCAAAGGGCGTGTCTTCTGGCCCAAATATAATTGCTCTCCAATCCATTATGTTTTCTTTGCTGGGGACTGCCATTATGTTCTCAAGCGGTTCTTCCAGTAGCTTCTTCATATCCCGCATAATTTTCCGTCTGGTTGGTGTAGACATAAAAAATACTTTTTTCGTGCAGTGCTATATATAGATAGAGGCAGAAGAGTGCAGATTAGAGATAAGTGCATTTCCCAGGACATGCACATGGAATGCACAGATTATTGCAGATATGTGGTGCAATAGATAATATCAAGAAAAAGCAGTGCACACTCAGACCATATAAATATTCATATGCACACAGATAAAATAAACAAGTCTAGCATATGTTCTAAGTTAATCTGCTATAAGTATGCTGCTGATCAGTAAGAAAGCTTCTTTATTATAAAGTTTACTAAAATATCTCTAATTTCTTATGTAATGAGGTGTTTTATGTGTATTCTATGACTACTCTTCTTTCCTTCAACACGCAACTCTTCCGCCTTGACAGATATGCATACATCATGTATTTATATTACCTATCATTCATCCTACAGATTACTCTTGCTGCTGTCTATTCTTGCATTTGCTCATCAACTTCTGGTGTTTCAATCTGAGAAATAGGGCTGAATATGCACAGGCCATTTTCAGATGCAGCCATGATTGTATCATCAGCAATAAACTCAAAGTCCTTATAGTATGCCTGTCCCTGGTGAACAAAGCTCAGATACTTGTGGTACTCCCATCCCTCAGTCTCTTCATAAGACATGTCCCACATGACTATCTCACAGCTAGATGCAGAAGCAAAGACGTCCTTGCTGCTGAACTGGATGTGGCTGATTGGGGACTGGTGGAACTTAATCTCTTCAAGTGGGGTTTCCTGTCTGATGTCAATAACCCGAAGCATCCCTTTGTCATCCCCAGCAACAATCATATTTTCGCCATTGTATGCAATGGAGTTGATGTCGCAGTCATTCAATAGATACTGCTTTGCATCTTTGCACCGGAAGTCTACTAGGTTAATAGCATGCGTACCTGCAAATGCTTCATTCTCTGATATACTGGCAATAGAGAATATTTCATTTTGATTGATATTAAAAGACTCAACATGGTTCCCCTCCACATCCTTTTGTTGGACAATGGCTGCTCCATCACCATAGAACAGAGATGATTTGTATATGGAGAGACCATAACCACCAGATATATTCTTAGTGTATATAGGAGTGAGGCTTGATGTGTATATGTCAATAGACCTATCAGAGATCGTGTATATCTTTCCATTTCTTGCCCTGATTCGGTTTGCCTGGTGTGCAGTTTCAACTTTCTTTACTGGCCTGACAGACCTTTTGTTGTCTCCTGCCAAAACCACCTCCAAGTCAAGAAGGGATGGGGCTGCTCCTGGTATAGCCTGCTCCACTAGAATTCTGCCTTCCTCTTCCTTTAAGCAGACAGACAGAGAAGGCCAGTCCAACTGAATTTGCTCATGTATTCTGTATACATTTTCCATCTGCAGATCCATTTCCTCTGGCTTCCCCATGGCTTCGTATTCCTCGTGGGAAGACTCTTCTGTAGAGAACTCATCATTCTCAAGTGGAATCAAACTCTCCCCTTCATTATTATTTTCTTTTCTTTCTCTTCTTTTCTGTTTCTTTGCCATGATAAATTTTTTGCACTGGTCTACGCATACATATCTGGCTGTTATCAAGCAGAAAAAATAGATAGTCATATGAGGCAGCAAATAAATCTACATCTAGAATGTATGCAGCAGCTAAAATAATAAAATCAGCATAGTAAATTGGCATGCCACACTGGTGAAATTTCCCAGGCCTGGAAATAGTAGCCCAATACGGATAGCATCTGAGTTGAAGAGTCTTTTTACTGCATGCAGATAGGCTTGGTTACTGCACAAGCTCTGAGGCAGTCTTAAAGTTCTGGTTGTGGTTTGGTGTCTTTCTTTGTTCAGTCTTATTGTTCTTCTTCTGTAAAAGAGAATCTGTGTTTATTCTTGAGTCCTGTCATATGACTGAGATAATCTCTCTCGCAAAATACTTTTACTGTGGAGTTCCTTGCAATGGTAAGAAATTTCTCGAGAAATCGCAACTTTACTACAAAAACCTTTATAAGAAATATTAAGTATAAGACAGACAATACTTAAGGATAGCAGCAAATTTAACACGGGTATAGACTAACTATTAGATACGCTTTATTTCATCTGCCAATCATGAAAAGATAAAAAAGTCTTATGCATGAAGCAGCTTTTCTTTCGCATACTTTACCAAAATATCTAGCTCATTTTTATGGCGATTTGATTTAACATTGTCAGAGAAGAATCTTTGCAGTTTTTCAATATATTCTAGATTTCTCTCTATTAAGGATATCTGTTCAGGTGAAAGCATACGCATCCTTTTCTTTCGGCATAGAACAAGAATTTCTTCCATTCTCCATCCATTTATGCAGCTTATACTAACGGGATCTATCTCTCTTTCTGGCTTATCTAGTTTGAGCTTGTTTTTGATTGATGAAATCGCAAACTTAAAGCTCTCTCCCACTTCAAACACCTCCCAGTCTATTTCGTCTGGGCTTTCTATCTCATGGTGCACTGGGTTAAAAATGAATATTTTGTCAAGCATAGAGGGGTCTGCCCGGTCAAGCAGAATAATGAGCCACTGCAGAACCAAAGGCAACTCATTTGTCTGCTTCAGGCTTGGCTTTATTAATTCCTCCATGGGCGCCTTCTCTCTTTCTCCAATAGCCTCTGCAAGCCTTTCTGCTCCTCCAATACATACTGAGTTATTATTTGAAGTAGGCTGCAGGCCTGATATTACAAGCGAGGTGGCTCTATATAGAGAAAAAAGCACGGGCTCAATTGCTTCACAAATGGTTGGGGCGCAAATAACATCAAGTCTGCCCATAACCAGCCCAGTAATGTACTCCAAAGAAATAATTCCCCTAAAAAACAGAGAAAAGAAGCAGTCTGGGATCCTCTTACCAAAGACCAGCTCGAGATTTGGGGAGAATCCGCATTCAGTGAGAAGCACTAGCTCACCGTTTTCATTCATAACAGGTTGGTGATTAATAACATATTGGGCTTTAAAATATGTGTTGGCAAATACAGTGAACTTATCTACCCTTCCATCCTGCGAAGCGGTTTCTACTTTTCTCTGAAGCTCTTTGGAGACATGCTTGTTCCTGTAGGTCTCAATAATGAAGAAAGGATCAAAGACTAGGCTGTGTGCTGGAATAGTTGGGCAGTATTCGCTCCCAAGCATAAGGAATATTTCACGCATGCTGTTTAGTGTGAGATTGAGTGACTTGCAGATCTCAGAGACAGTGCATGATGCTACAGTCATGGCCTTCCTATCGCCGGATGTAATGAATTCAAAATCAAGAATCAGGTCCTCAGCTCCTGGGAACAGCAAATAGTCTGTTGCGCCAAAGAACATCGAGATGTATAGCTTTTTCTCCATGTATGCTCCCTGGGCTGTGGCAAAGTATGGGGCATTGACCACCTCCACCTTATAGCGGGCCAGAACTGCATTAATTGAAGCCTTCTGCTCTTCGTAATCAAAAGCAACAGCCCACGCTTTGGACGCAAGGTCTATCTCCCCATTGCTGTAGTGCTCGCAGCCACTCACAACAAGCTCTTTTCTTCTTTTTTCTGGCACTTTTCGCAATTCAAGTGTGGGGGATATTCCATTCCATATCCAGACTACTCGGCACCCTACTTTCTCCATGCACTCTAGTAAGCTCTCCACGTGAGATAGGATTTCCTTCCCAAACCCATCCATTAGGATATTTTTGCCCTGCAGGAACAGACTATACTTTCGCACGAACCAGGCCCCGTCAATTCCAATTGTATTTTCTTTAAGCGTATCCAGATCGAACTTCTTAATTAGGTGTCGTTTTGCAAGCTCTTTCTCAAGTTGTCGAATTGGCATAATTTAAAATTAATGAATTTGATTACTAGTAATTATATGGGAGAGCGAGAGACATCAAAGAAGATAATTGTAGTGGGAGACGGTGGCTGCGGGAAGACGTGTCTTCTTATTAAATACACAGAGGACAGGTTTGAGAAAGACCACAATGTAACTGTCTTTGAGAATAAGGAGGTTCCCTACTTGGACAGAGCGACAGGAACAACCTACATGCTCAACATATGGGACACTGCAGGACAGGATGACTTTGACAGAATTCGGAAGCTATGCTATATTGACACACAGCTTGTGCTTATATGCTTTGCACTGAACAAGCCCGAGTCATTTAAGAACATAGAGGGAAGGTGGAAGGAGGAGGTTGACCACTTCTGCAAGGATGTGCCTAGGATACTTGTGGGAATGAAGGCAGACCTGCGAAAGACAACAAGCGAAGACCTAATATCAGAAAGCATGGCGCGCCAGCTGGCAAGCAGCGTGTCAGCGAAGTGCTATGTGGAGTGCTCATCTGTAACAGGAGAAAATGTTGACACTGTCTTCGACGAGGCAATGAATGTTCTGCTGAACAGAACAAAAAAAAAGAAAGACCGAGGCCCATCGTGCAAGACGCTCTAGCCAAAATATTATTAAGAAGAAGTACTGGCGTAGTATAATAAAGGGTTTAGGAGACAAGAAATTAGACATGTCTTGACTGCATACATAAGATTTTTGGTGTGCTGCACTGCAGGCTGATTTAATTATATATAAGCCAATTTATAGAATAGAAGGCTACTGTGGAGTGCTAATTTGTACACTTTTTGGTCTCCTGGGGTGCATTTATTTTCTGCAAATCTGAAACCCGAATATAGTAAGCAAAGAGTCATTTAGATGATGGGACAGAATCTATCTATACTATGGATGTACTGTGTATACTGAAGAGATGCAAAGAATTCATTTTTCTAGAGGAAATATAACATGGATGGGAATATGGGTATTTCGCATTTAAATAACTTATTTTATACTGAATATTGTTGTAGCGCAGAAGAAACAAATAGAATAGGAAGTCTATGCTATTCTCAAATATCCTTGCACAGCCAGGTACTTTCTATAAATTAAATAGTATATCAAAAAGATGGGTAGTTCCAATCTATTCGGAATAAGATTTCCTTCCAAAGAAAGATAGACCAAGGCTATAATAATTCAAAGAAGAAACTCCTTCAGGCAATAGTTGCTTCTTATTGCCTTGAATGCGCATGTACTAAAACCAGCAGGAATTTAAAGGTAAATCATATGGGTATTCAGGATATATTCAGGATATATTTAGGATATGATCACTTTCATACATAATAAGGGCTTAGTACATACTAAAACTTTAAGAGAAGAACGCTAAGAAAAAAAGTCATTATTAAAGAAATATTAGAGAGAAATAGTAGTGATGACAAGCAGCAATTTAATTATAAAATTGCAGAATTGCAGAATTGCAGAAAAGAGGTTATTTAGTAGCATATGAATATAAATAAGATATAATTATCTCTACACGGTATGGGTAACATTCTGTTATCTTTTTATTCTAGTAAAACAGAAGCAGATGCCCTGCTGCATACGGATCTTCTTCTAAAACATTAGCTTCTGTAGCCTGGGATAAGTTGTTTGTAAGGGCGCCTTTGTAGAGGCCAGGCTATTAATTCTTTTAGTTTGATGTTTAGTTATGGAGGAGAGTAGCTGGGGCTGTTCTTGTGAATTAAATACTTTAACAATTTTTATTCTTAATTGCAAATGAACACAAGCACCGCAGACATCGCAGTTCTCATAGACGAGGAAAAATATGAAGAAATATTAGCACACCCAAAGGCTACAGAAGAGCAGAAGGCAGTGGCACTCATCAAATTAGACAGGTACAAAGAGGCAATTGATCTATGCCATAATAACACCTTTGAGAAGGGGTACTGCTACTACAAGCTAGAAAAGTACAAGTCAGCTTTGCATACCGCAGGAAATAAGAAGGGAGCAGACTGGACCATGCTTAGATCACAAATATTATACAAGCTTGACAGGCACATGGAGGCACTTGCAGAAATAAAGAAGTTGAAGCTGAAGGGAGCAATTCTAGTGAACTATGCAGGAAATGTGGCAATGGCATGTGCGGAAAATAAGTTGAAGAGCGATGGCCCTGAAGTAAGGGAGATTCTGGAGATGATAAAGAATGAAAGTGTAAACATCCAGGGAGAAGTGCTGTACAATCTTTCTTTTGCATACCTGCCAGACAGAAAGAAAACCCTTCAGAAGCTAAAGGAAATAGACACGCCTGATAGAACACACAGACAGCTGGTTGCCTCGCAAATACATAATATAGAGGGAAATCACCAAGAAATATCGCCAAGTGTTCTAACAAAGAGTAACAGGGCCATACACAAATACAACACAGAGGGGGTTGCTTTGCCCAATCTGCAGGGAAGCATGAAACAGTTCCAGAAAGACAGCTACTACCAGAACAAGATAAGAAGATATAGGCAGACAAAAAACGTACCTGAAATATGCAATATAATAAACGACTTAGAGCACAAGAATACAAAGCCAATGATCAAGTTCATTAGCAAAATAAGCCGGAAGAATGCGCTGCGCTTGGAGAAAGTGCTGAAGGACGACAATCTCCTTAATAAAAGCCTGAGAAGAATCATCAGCAATAAGTAAATACAAGGAGCGCAGTTAAGAAGGGTCTGCAGACCTTTATAGACTTATTTAAAATAGCTTGCACGATGCACTTATGCATGTGATTGTGGGTTTTATTTGTGCCATTTATACGGCATGAATGGGCTAAGACTACTTCTATAGCAACCCGTGTGCAGGAGTTCTGCAAATCTTCTTATTTAGCCTTCAATGGACAGAGTAATAAACAGCCAATATACTTATTTTTCATTCACTTGCAAGGCCAAAGTTAAGAAAGTCTGCAAACAGAAGTTCTTTCTATTTTTGTTGCCACCTGCTTTCTCTTTATAATTATTACTTTAGTTAACGATAGGCAATGAATTTGTAGAGGTAATTTGGGTTATAGTGCCTAGTGCTTTAGAACTTGCAGTAAAAAAACAAAAAGCATGTACTCCCATGGAGTGAATCTAAGTAGAATTATTTCTGCAAGGCTTCTATATAGCCCGAATGCATATTCTAATTTGTTGCATTATTATTTGGACTATTTGTATCTTGATATTCGGGTTATTTCATGTGGATGTTTTGTGGTGACGTGTCATATATGGATGGATCTGTGTTTATATCACCTTGTTATTTACTATTATTTGGGCTAATTAGTGCATTTCGTGCTATTAATTACTTTGTGTTTTTAATTTTTTATATGTTGAGTGGAGTCTTTCTTATTTCTGTCTCTTCTGCTCTGGTTTGGATTGGTACCATGAACACCTCGCACCTGCAGATTAAGAAGGAGAGTATGTCAATGGAAGATGCAAAGGCATTTCCAATTATTGGATCTGTAGTGCTTTTAAGTATCTTTTTTGCATTTAGGTATCTCTCAAAAACCATCATTAACACGATGCTAAGAGCACTTTTCTCAGCAACAGGAACATTCTCTGTGTACAAGCTATTGAAGGTCGTATATCAGCGCTTCATTCCTATTGAGAAAGTGAAAGAGCTTGCAAAGAAAAAGATAGAGAAAGATACTCCTTCTGAGAAAAAGAAGACAGATTCTGCAGAAGAGAAGATAGAAGAGGATCTAGAAAAAAATGAAAAGCCAAAAAGCACAGAAGCAAGCCAATCTGAAGAAGGCAGCAAAGTAGCAGAGCCAGCTCAAGGTGTAGTGGTAGAAAACATCAGGGCGTTTAAAAAAGAGGTGATAGAGACCCTTCAAGAAGTGAAAGAAAACATAAAGGTGTACATTGAGGAGTTCAAGAACATTCACTATCTTGCATTGTTTGCTATTTCTTTTTTAATTAACGTGTGGTACTTCAAGACAAAGAGCATGCACTCTTCAAATATTTTGGCGTGTGCCTTCTCTGTAATGGCCATCCAGGAGATAAAGCCAGATTCAACAAAAACTGTCCTTGTACTTCTGGGACTTCTTTTCTTCTATGACATATTCTGGGTGTTCTTCACACCGGTTATGATCGGAGTAGCAAAGGACTTGGAAATTCCAATAAAGATAGTCTATCCCTTTGCAAGAAAGGGCGCAAGCATGATTGGTCTAGGAGACATTGTGATTCCAGGAATATTCCTCTCTCTTTCCAGAGAGTTTGCACAGAAGTTCAGCTCACCTCTTATCTTTACACTTGGATATGCAGGGTATGTGCTAGCCTTAATGATTACTTTTGCGATTGTGTTTATTTTCAAAGCTGGGCAGCCTGCTTTGTTGTACATTTGCCCGCTAATTGTAGCAGGAAGCCTGGCCGGTGCAGCAGTTCACAAAAGAACTAAGCAGTTTATTGCCTATACATCTGAATAATACTATTTGTTGAAAAATAAAGTACAGAATCTATTTTCATTCACTGCCTGCATGCTTTTTGTCTGATTATTCTTCTCTTTCTAAATATATTTTCTCTTGAAAATTATAAAAATCCTTCTAGCCTAGTATGCGTAGTTTGTTAAATTATGCAAATATATCTTAATATTTTTATTGTCTGCTGTGTGCCTGTCCATTCTTTTTGTGAAATATCCTTTTCTTACTAGCATATAGAGCGCATATAAACACCCACTTCTGCCTGCACTGTGTTTAGTAATTTGGATATAGTAAATGCCTTCAATAAGAGGCAGAGTGCTTTAGCTTAGAGTATTTTGGATATTTAAGGAAACTGTGCAAACAATAAAATGCATGAGAAGGCATTTTAACCATCTATCATGTGTGCTCTTCATGCGATATAATCTATGTTTGGAGTTGGAGCTGGATCAAGCATTTTATTTCCATGACTTACTCAAAGGACTCTACAATGTACTCAAGTGCAGGATCTGTGAAGTGGTAGTCATGAATGTCTAGGCCTATCTCTACGCTTTCTCGAATAATTCGGTTGGGGATGTCCTTTAATGCAAGGAGTGCATCCTCTGCCTCTTTTGTATTGATTGTTCCCAGGGCCTCTGCACACTCGTGTCTGACCATTTCATGCCGGTTCTCATCTGCAAGAACACGTGCCAAGTGTTTGGCAGATGCAGGGTGTGACATCTGCCCAAAGACAAAGGCTACTTCGTGCTCAAATAGGTCAGAGCGGTTTTTGTTGTTAAATCCTTCTGCAAGTATCTCAACAGCCTCTTCTGTTCCAATGTCTCTCAAAGCAAACATGGCTGCGTATCTCTCGTAAAGAGACTTGCTTTCGTCTAGATACGTCTGTCTGAGTTTTTCAATTGAAGCGCTTTCTGCAGAGACAGCTGGGTCAAGAGACCCAAACTCTGACCGCTTTGATCCTCCGTTTCTTATCAGCTCAGCTCCTATCTCACATGTTTCAGAGACTGCCTTGCTCTTGGAGACTGAAAGATCTGCATACTCTCTAAGAAGTGGCTCGTATGCCATGTCTCCAAAGGTGGCAATTGCCTCAGCTGCCTCGTGCCGCACAATCTCATCCTCACTGCCGTCTCGGAGAATGCGCTCCAGAATCGGAAGAGCTGTTCTGTTTTGCATCTGTCCCAGAACGTACGCCAGCTCGTGCTTCAGAAGAACAGAGGTTGTGGTGAAGGCTGCTGCAATTCCATGCACAGACTCATCTGTGCAGATGCTTCTAAGTGCAAAAAGAGCTCTGAATCTTAGCTTCAGTGGCTCTGTCTCTCTTTGCAAAATATCTGAAAAGTTCTTAACTGCATTCTCTGTGGTTGTACTCATAATTTGCAAAAAAATAATTAGTGAAAATAGTTTATTCTTCTATCTCAGCAGACTCCTGTATCTGGCCAGAGGCATCGGCAGACTTAGTTTTTGGAAGGAAAATAACAGAAGGCAGCCCAGCCAAAGAGGACTTTCTCTGCTGCGACGGCGTGAACCTTTCAAAGTTCTTTACAATGTGAGACTTCTCTTCTATTACATCTGCCTCAGAGACTTCTTCATCAGATGCCTCCTCTTCATCCTCTCCAGTTGCAAGTGGAAGTATTTTGAACTTTTTCCCTTGCTTCTTGCTCTCTGCCACAGACACGTCTGTGATCAAGTGCTCCTTCTGTGGGCCATCCACCTCAACAGAGAATCCTTCCACCAGGTTCAAGTCTGTGTCAACTGCAAGAAGAACAGTTGGCCGCATGCACAGCGCAATGAAGGGCACCAAGGGGTACCAGTGCCAAAACTGCGAGAACAAAATGGCACCGCACACGCTCTTCACAGAAAGATCACCGGACATGCCGAATATGCTCATGAATCCATTCTTTCCGCATGCATCAAGGAAGGAGCGGCCTAGAAGCGCACCAAACCGGGCTGCTCCGCTTTCACTCTTTCTCTTTGTCATGCTGTGCATGTGCTCGACAATTCGCCGGTAGAAAGGATCGTCCCGTGCATTTACCTGCATAAGAACCATTCCTGCACCAATGCTTGCATTCTGCCTGACATAAGAAGTGCTGTCGTACATAAGCTCCTCAAGAAGGGTGAGCGCCTGTTTGTCTCCGGACCCTGCAAGGAACATTCCTAGCGTGAGGGAGACCCCAGAACGAACGTACGGCGAGTGGCTCTGTGCAAGGGGCTCAAGCACCTTAAAAAGAACTGAGTTCCCTCCCATAAGACTATCTTTATCCTTGCATGTTTCGGGTTTTGTTGTAAGAATCAGCCCAATGCTGAACACTGCTGCTCTTTTAACGTCCTCTGATGAGTCTGTGCTGATTATGAACAGAAGCTTTTCAACCACAGATAGACTTCCTCCGCCTACATACATTGCTCCAAGAGAAAGGACTCCTGTATATCTAAGAATTGGGTTTGAGTCTGCAAGCAGCTCGTCTAGCATCTCCTGGATCTCTGAAGAGGAACCTGCACTCGATGCATTTGCAGCAATCAGCTGCAGTGCAATACTCACACCCACAGCTCTTGAGATCTTCTCGTGCTCAGTGTCTCTTGCGTATGTCAGAAGCTCTTTTGCCAGCTCGCTACTGAATATCCCTGCGCTAACCAGCCCAATTGCGTATGCAGCTGCCTCAGATGTAGTCACCGTGTCGGAATAGAGAACATTCTTAAACCTTGCAATGGAGTCTTCGTCTGCTGTACCAAGCCGGGTAAGGCCAAGGCCCAGGCAGACTCCGTGCAAAATGTGGCCTCGTCTGCTTTCCATCTCTGTATCTAGGAAGTTGCTCAAAAAGCTATCTGCAACCACTGGGGAGTTAACGGAAATCAGACCAAGTGCAAACAAAGCCCCTCCGCTTTCTGGGCTGTCCTTCTCTGAGTTCTTGATTGATGCCATTGGAAGATAGTGCCTTAGCATTTCAAACGGATCTTCGCTGTCTGTGTGCACCATTCCAAAGGAGGATGCCACCACAAACTTGGACCAGTTCTTTGCCTGCCGCATCCACTCCAGATTCTTCCGCAGATACGTGTCATTTGCTGTTTTGCAGTTCATCAGGCCATTGCAGAAGCTGAGAGACATGTGGTTCATGGAAAGCTTGGAGCTCTGCGACTTTGACAGTTCAGCAAGTAGAGCGAAGTTTGCCTGGTTCTTCTCAGAGAGGAACTTTTGGTACGTAGACGACTGGAACTGCCCTGTTAGCAGCTTGTGCATAGAGGCGTGCTTAATGTCCTCCCCAATTGACTGCGAGATGACTGGGGCTCTGTCGTGGATTAAAAAGGCCATGTACAGGGCAACCTCTGTCTTCACATCTGCTAGGTACTTAAGAAGATCCTTCAGAGCCTTCTCGTCTTTTCTAAATAGGTACGCATCAAGAAGATACTTGTAGAAGAAAAGAGAGTAGTCTCCACTGCTCGCTTCACTCCATATGCCTTCCATCAGTGGGAACAGCTTTGAATATATTCTTTCCTGTTTCATCTCCTCAAGCAAGAACTTCATCTGCGTGTCATTGCACAGAATGTGCATATTGTTTCTTATAAATGCCTCAATTGACTCTATGTTCTTTGTTGTTATATGCAAAGCCAGCAGAGAAAATGCATCCTTCCCATCCTCTGTCTTCTGCTGGAGAAGACAGGACATAAACTCTTTCATTTCCGCACTGTGCGCCCCTTGTGTTTTAATGTATTTTCTAATTACTCGGTTTCTTGACTCTTGGAAGTACAGGCTGAGAGTTTCGCACTGGTTCCCAGCAGCCCGGAACCACTCGTTCTTTGAAAGAACAGCGTGTCTCACACACTTGTCGTACTCCTGTGTGTAGAAATATATCATAGACGAGATGAGGTGGAAGAGCTCCTTGTCCTCTTCGCAGTCCTCAGGCTTGATATGCTGTAAAACATTCTTTAGCAAGAACCCAATTAGCCCTACATTCTTGATTATCAGATCAACTGCTTGTTTCTTCTTGTCCTTGCAGTTTTGCAATAACAATGCCTCTATGGTTGGCACAAGCGCAATTGCTTCCATACTTTAAAAAAACAAAACAAATTTAACTATCATCTGCACACAAAGAAAGATAAAAAGACAATTCTGGACCACCCAGTCTACACTTCACTACTGCTAATAGGACAAACACATCATGTCACATCACTTTGGTAGTATTCCATGCGGTGCATGTTTCAGTTTAATTCCAGCTCAGGCCAGCAAGAGAAAGACTGGGCCTAAATTAAACATATAAATATTACAAACATGCTCTAGTTTATCATGTATAGCTACTAGTCGGGTGCATACCCTGGACTCAGATAGATTTATCTGGATTTTTATCCAGTGCTGAACAATACTCGGTGTGTATTCACATGTGTAAAGAATAAAATATTACTGCCAGATGGTGGTAGTTTATAATAGAGTGGAGTCTATCTAAAAGAGCTTTTTATTCTATTTCTTATAGTTTGGGTTATACTTGAGGCACTATTCATCTTGTTTATTTTTGAGATGGACCTGTTTTTGTCTATCTCCAGATAGCTGTAGCAGTATGTTGATCTTTAAATCTATAAATCTCCAGAAAACTATCTATATATTGAAGTACCCTGGTTCTTGCATAGAGATATAAGCTTATTCTATTTCTGGTATTTCTGGCTATATAGAACTGGTTGTAGCAGTAATTTAATATAGCCTGGCGCATAGTAGGGAAATTAATTAGCTAGTTTATTTATTTTGATTAAATCCCAAAATTAAACCAAAACATTTAAGAGCTTGAATTTAAATTAACAATAGAGTTTAATACTCTGCTCTTTTAAGAAAGTTCACACTTGTACGCATAAATACTCACTAAGCCATCTCCAGCTTGAAAGTGCACTCTGAAAAATAAATTGAAAATTAAACAAGTGCATCCGAAGGTATCGCACTATAGTGTGAAAACAGCAGTGCAATCTAATATATACTACTATTCCTGCATTAAGATCAATTGTAGCATATTGTATTATTTCAATAGTATTTTCATATGCTGTCCTGTTTGAACTATTTTCTTTAATTCTTACTGCTGCATATTTTACTGTAATTCACATATTATTTAACTGGGCTTAATATTAATTCTATACTTACATAATTAGCACTAGGTACTGAAATAATTTGCGAATATAAAATAACTTAATACACAGAGTACGACTACATGGCATCTGCACAATTATATTTAAGTCCTTCTATCCTTATTATGCTTAGAATCACAGACGAAACTGCGTGATATAACCCGAATATAATCCTTTGGTAAAACCACTTCTTGAAGCACTTTAATATTTTTCTTCCTGCATAATAAATGAATCTAGTGGAAATAGTTGGGAACCGAATTAAGAAGCACGTACTTGCTCTGGGCCATTCTGAGCGAAGCTGGCGGGTTCTGATTATCGACCAGTCCACTGCAAAGCTTCTTCATCACACGCTTCCAATGAGCGAGGTGCTGTCTAGAAATATTGCAATGGTTGAGAGAATAGAGGACATGAGAGAGCCCTCCACTGAGTTTAGTGCAATATACTTCATAAGTGCAACTTCCCAAAATGCAAAAAGAATTGAAAAAGATGTCTCGCAAAAGATGTACAAGAGTGTATTTGTTGTCTCTATTTCTGATATTGAGGAGAAGGAGGAGCGCATATTTGAGAGTGTGAAAAAGAAAGTAGAGAAGCAAAGGGAAAAGACAAAGGGAAAGGAAAAAGAGAAAGAAGCATTTGAGTTTATCTATAAATGCGTTATTTTTGATTTCATTCCCTTGGCATCAGATGTATTTCATATGGAAACACCGTACTCGTACTATACACATAAGGAGGAATACTTGGACGACATTGCAGATAAAATAAAAGGCGTATATAGAACCATGCAGGCACGGTGCACCCCAATTCCTGTGGGGAAATATGCAAAAGAGCTATCTGACAGGATAGACTCATCTGGATCTAGCAAGCTAGTTATTATGGAAAGAGGGTCTGATGTAAATACCCCCTTCTTACATACGTTCTTATTTGAAAGCCTCTTGTGGGATCTGGAACTGGCTGGCCCTGGGTATGTGGTTGAAAGTGGACACCTTGATAGAAGACCTGCAAAAAAAGACACCGATCCAAATAAAGACAGCGAAAGTGAAAGTGAAAGTGATGATGAAAAGAGGCTTGAAATAACCGAAGACCACAAGGTGTGGATGAGTGTGCGCAGCAAACAGCTAGTGGAAACACATAAAATACTCACTGAACTGATCAAGGAAGAGACAAAGACAGAAGAAAAAGAGCAAAAGTCAAATATCAAGCAACTTGTCAAAGCAGTGCAGGAACTTCCTGCGCACACAAGAACTCTAAAAGAGATAAAGATATTTATGAGTCTTCTGGAGAAGTGCGTTGAATTCTTTAATTCTCCTGGAATAAAGGAGACTGCAGAGCTAGAACAGGGTATTTCCACGGGAAAGAACTTCAGTGGGCACAGCTTCAAGCACGAAGTAACCAAGGCCCTCTTTTCAGTTCTTAAAACTGCCAGACTTACACAGGCAGAGAAGCACAGGCTGTACATTCTTTATGTGCTTAACTACGGCAGCCTGCAGCGCAACGAAGAGGAACGCCTAATAGACAGAGGGTATTTATCTCAGAAGGAAATAGAAGTCGGGGAGAAGATCAAAAAGCATCTGGCAGGGAGGAAGATAAAGCCTGTTTCAAAGAGAACCCTTCCAATTGCCCGACATGTTCCTTTAATTGCTGATGTTCTCACTGCAATTATTAAAAAGGACGAGCATGCCTGCCGCAAGATGGAAATAGATCTGCCAGGCAGAGAGGAGGCCATTTCTGGTGCTTCTTTACGGAAGAGAGAGTTTGTGTTTAGGCAAAGCGTATCCCAGAGCACATCCCACAGAAGAATTATGATTGTATATTTTATTGGCGGCGCATCGATTGCTGAAATATCCGAAGTCCGTGAAATAGCGCAGAACACAGGGCAGACCATCATTGTTGGCTCCACAGACATATGCTCTCCGAATGGAATGGTGCTAGCTCTGAACAATCTGTAGGCACTTCTGCTGTAGTGAAGACCCTATGACCAGTCATCATTGTGCTGTGATATTTCAGGGTGCTCTGCTGTAAAGTACTGTGATATTGACTGCATAGCCTGCTTGTTTCCACATGTATATATCCCGCTTGTGCTTATTTCTCTGCACCTGGCTGCTATCTTCTCTTTGTTTCGCTGTAGAAATTCGCCCATTCGAATGGACTGGTTTGTTTGTGAGTAAACCACATGCACTGTGACATTCGGGCTTTCTGTTGTAAATAGTTTGGCCCCTGCGTACTCAGACTCCAGGCCTGCTTCCCATGCTATTCCGGTTTTGGCTAGAATATTCTCGTCTTCTGTCTTGCATCCGTAGAAAAGAGTAAAGACGCAGTCTTTCTTACAGTTTCTAATAAATGAAATAAATGGGGAAACTCCTGTTCCTATACCAAATAATAAAGCATTCTTAGTACTACTGCGCAGCTGAAACAGAATATTTTCTTTGTGCCTTATTCTGTATATCATGCCAGAGGCTTCTGCACTTTCTGAAGAGACTGGCGTGTTTTCTGTCTGAGCCACCCTCATTATATAGTCGGAGAAGTGCCCTTCTCTGCAGTCACTTTCCCCATTGCGCAGAATGCCTGCTATAAATTCGCACTCGTTGCTTTCTTGGTTGATAAGAGAAAATGCCCGTGGCTTAATTTCTTTTGCAACTTCCAATAGACTCTCTAGAGGAATCTTCACACTAAACTGCACTAGAATATCTAATAGACTATTCCAGTTCTTCCCCATGGCAAAGTAGTCAGCACTGCCTTCTTTAGAAGACAGGTACGCCAACTTATCGCTGTCTTTCTCTGCATATTGGGAAAGTCTGAATAGAGACAGCTTTGAGGGAAGTGACGTAACATCAAGGAAGTATCTGAAGTACTCAGAAATACGCCCTGCAAAGGAAAATACGTGTGCCCTTCCACGAATGCGCACACGAGTAAACTCTATTACTCTGTCTTTCTGTATACTCAATAGCTCCATAAGCTTTTGTACTACTGTCTCTGAGTTTGGAGCCCACATAAGAAGCGAATCACCTGGCGTGTACTTTATTGACGTATTCTGCAGCACACCCTTAAAAACATCCTGTCTTCCCCGGTATACCTCTGCAATTTCTAGCTTATATGCCTCTAGTCTTTGCATATCTCTGGGTGTGCCCTCGCCTGCACTGGAATCAGTGTGCATGTCGCGGTACATCACTACTCCCTCTGCTTTTTCTTCCAGCTCTTTAAAGGAAACTTCGTGCATTTGGCTTAGCGAAATGGTCTTTCTGTTTTCTGTGTAGCCCGCCAGTGAAATTGGTCTGGTTGTATAGCCATTCATTAAATTTTTGCGCTCCTTCATTTCAAATAACTATTTTTATTTGTTCTGCGAATGTTTCAATTATACAGAGAAAGTAATATTGGAAAGGCTTTTCAAGACATGATTGAGGAGAAGATTAATTCTCAGATAATTACACCGCAGCAAGGAAGTGCTTTGCTGGAGATGTTTGATATGGCTGTAGAACAGGTTTTCAATACAAGTGTGCATAATAAAATGAATTTTAAGGCTTCCATAATAAGTTATAAGAACTTTGCAGATGTGTGGACATTCGTTGTCAAGGGGTTTGTTATGACAATTGATGATAAGATCGTGCGCGCAGATAGAGTAAAAATTGTAGCATGCGATGCAAACATAAATAGCGAGAGAACCACTCGTGGGAAGACCCCTGACAAGAAGAAAACATTCTAAGTTAAATAAATAGCATATACAGTGTATTGTGTCTGTCTGCTGCCTGGGTGCAAGGTTCTGAGAGAGTTTTCTCTCTCTGGTGTTTATATATTTTAATAAGCTGCATGCATTATTAAAATGCAAATTTCAGAATGAAAATAACTCTTATGCATGCTTCTTATACTTTGGGCTATGAAAGCCTCTGTGGCTGTATTCTAAGCTAAAAGCAAATATATTGTCACTACTGCAGGGCATAAATATATAACCCGATATAACCCGAATTCTAATAAGAGGCTTGTTGTTTTACAAAATTTATTCATTGGTTTTGATAGCTATCGAAATACAGACTTGTTATTTTTTCAATTATTTTTTCGTGTCCTTCTTCAGTGGTTGCAGTGTGCCTAAGATCCATTATTTTTGATATAAACTCCTTTAGCTCCTGCTTGCTGAAAGTACATACTTTCTGTGCTGGCACAGTCTCTTTTGATGTCAGACTGCAAAGACCGCTTCTTAGCAGCATATCAATCTTGGCTCTTTCCTTGGGCTCTCTCACCAGACACTTCTTTATTTCCGCTGCCACGCATTGGTAATTATTGTCGTCACTCTCCTCCTCTGGCAGCTCTACCGTATACTCTGGGTCTAAAAGCTTCTGCATTCTTTGCACAAGATTCTTAAACCGCATAAAGGGAGACTCTCCAAAGTACATTTCATAGAGAATGCATCCAAGAGACCATATGTCGCTGTTTCTTCCCATCTTTGTCTTCCCTTCTATTATCGCCTCTGGCGACATATAGTTTATTGTTCCTATCTGTTTCTCCCGGATTATATTTGTTGTGTCGTTTCGTATCTCCTTTGATATCCCAAAGTCAATTAGCTTTAACCTTCCACTCACAAATAGAAAGTTTCCTGGTTTTAGGTCCCTGTGCACTATGCGATGCTCATGGATGCACTTTACTGCCCTCAGCATCTGCTCCCATATACTGATCATTGTGTAGTTCTCGTTGCTTTTTCTGTACCCCCCAGGAAATCTTTCCTTTTCTATTTCCAGGAACCGGCACAGGTCAATATCTCCGTACTCCATTAGAATTGCTATTCTGTCCCTATTTATGTAGCTGTCCTTGAGTGTTACTATTTCATGCCGACTCTTTAGCCTTTTTAGAAGAGAGATTTCATTCGCATAGCTTTTGTACACCTCGCTGTCTTCTGAGTTCTGCAGTATTCGTATCTTTTTCAGTGCAAACACTTCATTCTTATCTGAAAGCACCTGGTATACCTTTGCACTTCCTCCTTTTCCAATTGTACGCAGTATACGGAGCTTTTTTCCGTTCAGCGTGATTTTTTTTGAAGCTGGTGCGTTCAAGTACTTTTCAGAGCACACTGAATTTCCTGCATTTCTGCTGTTCTCCAGAATCTCTGTTTCTTGTCCTTCCATAGTGCGCGTTCCAATCTTGAAATCAAACACATCTCCAGCTTCTGTGATTGTGCCATTCTTTCTGTTCTCTCTATTGCTCTCTGCCTCTCTGCCATCTCTGTACTCACCCTCATACCCCTGCTGCTCCTTTCGGCTCTCCTGCCAGCTGGAGAGGCTTGTTTTCCCCATGCTTTCGCTTCTGGGCACAAACACTGCCTCGTTCTCTCCACTTCCTGTAAAATAGCCTGGCGCTGCGCACACTGCACTTCTTCCTAGCTCTATCTCCAAATTCATACTCATGTTTGGTGCTCCTTCAAGCAAATATGCCTGGGGTTTCTCGTCTCTGCCATCCAGCATATTACTGTGCACAAAAGACTGTTCTTGCCTGAGGGCAGGAAATCTTTTATGGGCAGCTGCCTCTTCTTTTATGTACACTGCATTTTTACTATCCATACCACCCCCATTTTGTGCCCGCCTGCTGTTTCTCTCCATATATTGAAATTCTCCTGCACCACTGTTCTCCACACCCGAAAAAGCATGCTCCCTTGGGCTCTCCCTCTCCATGCCTGCTGCCTCTCTGAAAGCGTATGACCTGCGCATTCCGCCCAAAATAGAATTACTTTCTAGCTCTGCCATCTGCACTTCTCTATCCATACTGTGCGCTGCTCTTTCACCTGCATGCTCTGCCTGCCTGGTGCCGTACTCTATTCTATGCGCCTCCACATCTGTTGTGTCCATGTATAGATGGCTTTTCGGTGTTTCTGGAGACATATACATTGTCCTTGACATGTTGTTCTCTTTTGCTGTTCCAACTGACTTTTCTCGAACCCATGCCAGGATCTTCTCTTTTCCTGCACATTCTTTGTACTGCAGAATGTCATTTGCAAGCTCTAGAACCTTTGCTCTTTTGCTTTGATCAATGGGAAGACGGCTTTCATAGCTAAACCATCCCTGCCAAAACTGCAAAAATCTCCAGAACTTGCTCTTCAGCATCTTGTAGACCTCTCTTATTTCAGTGTGGGCATATCCATTTTTTTCTAGTGTATGGATGTACCCCTCCCACAGAGAGTGCGTCTTCTCATTTGCTTCAAGGTTTTTCTGGGTTGCCTCGTAGTACATGGATAGCTGCCGCGTGGCACTTGCATTCCCTCTCTTCTGCTCTTCTATGTACGCAAGGATGTCTTCTATGTGAAAGAGTCTTTCCATCTATAAATAAAAAAGTAAACTTGCTCATCTTTTCTTTATTACCTCTACCTGCCCATCAGTGTTCCTCTGAGTCACTCTCTTTTTCTGCAGCTTCCTTAGCCTTCCGCTCCTTTTCACTTTGGAATGCCTTTTTTAGCTCCTCTGCTCCCTCCTCTAGTATTATTCCGTATCTTGGCAGAACCTCCACAATTTTCTTTGCCTTTCCTCTATCCTTGCTTGTCACCATAGTAAACACACTCTGTGCTATTTGATGAAGACTCATTAAATAGACTGTCTTGTCTGTGGCCCCGTACGCCATGGATGATTTTGTTATTTTTTTCAGATCTGTCAGGAAACCTTCCTTTATTTTCTTGCAAAGGTCTGCGTGCGTCAGAATGTATATCCACTTCTTTCGCTCTAGATACTCGCCTATCTCGGTTGTGTGCCTAGTCATAAGTGTCTCTACTCTTTCAATTGACTCAATTACCTCCTGCACTTCATCCGCTGTTTCTGCAGTTATAACGCACGGCACTGTGATGTTTCTTTCAAGTGCAATGATGAATGCATTTCTTCGGAGATGTGATGCGCCTGCATACACTATCTCGTGCCTGCGCGTAAATGCTATGGGTGTTCTTGCCAGCCCAAACCCGTTTTTTATTGGAAGTATTCTTTTTATCCCAGCTCTCTCCAGATCCTGCGTGCTTTCTATTTTGTACACGTTGCTCACAAAGTAAAAGCGAGTCCCCCTCTTTTCATTCTGGGATATAATTTCTTTTTTGTCCATTGATCTTCTTATATTTACAAATATAAAGTCCTTCTTTCCCTTTGCTATAACGCACTTCCCTGCATACGCAGTGTACGTGCACAGCACTGTACCCTCTATTTCACTCTCTGCTGCCTCTATTTTTGTGTTCTCTGTTACAAGAGATACTATGGCTTCTGGGAATAGATCTGTGATCTCCTTCTGCACCTGCTCGAGATATCCCTTGCACGGACTGTCAATCACCACAACAGTCTTTGATATTTCTACCTCTTTAAGAAGTTTTTCATCGATACTGGTGTCCTCTCGCAGAATCATGTCTCCTGCCTCGTATACTGGAATTTCCCTGTTCCGGCTTTTTTTTTCCATAAAAAAAATGTCATATTGTTTACATATTTACACTATGCCCGGTCTGCAGGCTGATGCCAAAAAAGAAGAAACATCAAAAAAGCAGCCCCATTCAGGGGTTGAAAGCAAAAAGCTTTTGCTACTTCCTGTTGATAAAGCGAAGATCCAGCTAGATGTACTCACATACTTCTCAGAGTCTGCCTACTACACTGCTTTTGTTGCCTTCAAAAAAGAAATAAATTCAACTTTTGAGCCATCTCCTCTGCTAAAGGAAAGAGAGGAAATAAGGATTTTTGCAGCAGATGGAAAATTCCTTAAAGTACTTGCAGCCACACAGAAGCTGCTCCCGTGCCTTTTATTCAACACGCCAGGCATGGCGTTTGAAGTCATAAAGCAAGACATCCTTGAAGACATGTACATTCGGAATAGGTCAGAGGGCAGTGCTCTTGTTCGCATTGAGAAAGAGCTGTCTCCAATTGTCTTAGACCACCCAGACCTTCTTCCAAACCTTGAGGACCTGGTGAGTTCTATTCTATTTGGAGAGTCCTCCCAGGAAGAGGTGATAATTCGCAGAGATGCCATATTCACCAGTATTAACCAGCTTCTTTTGATGTCTGTTGACTATGTCATACAAAACTCGATTAAATCCTTGCTGATGGGGGTATCTTCTGCTTTAGAAATGCCAGAAGTCACCGTGCTATCCAAGAACTGCAAGATGCTGCACGGTATTTTGGAGAGCCTTACATCATAGGGGTGCTTACGGACAGTGTGCGTACTCTGATTTGCATACTGCATCTCTGTTTTCTATAAGAAAAATAGCTGTGCGCACCTTTGCTCTCTGCATTCTATGTGCTTTCTGTGTTTTTTTTCTTTTTGCAGCTCTTTACCTTCTTCTATGCGAGTTCTCTGTTTTTGGGTGGGCTGCTTCTTATTTTTCTGTGCTTCACAGAATATAATATGTACATTTATTGCAGAATGAAGAGTTTAGATTCCAAAAACAAAGACAATTTAAATAAAGAACAAACCACATATACCATTCATATTTTTCAATGAAAACCCCTTTATAAAGGAGAGTTAGACAAAATAAGAGAGAAAGTGCAGCAGAAAGAGGGATTATATATATTTATGCTGGGTATATATAATTACAGCTATGTTCAGTTGCATGCAGGCTGCATATGAGGTGGAAAGAGGCCCTTAAAGATAGATGAAGCCTTGAGCAGATAGTAAAGATCATTTATTTGTTGATTAACCGCACTATGCCCAGAGAGAATCGCATATAAAAACTGCCATGCCTTTCTCTATGTCAATCTCAACATCGTGCACATTTGCATTCTTAGAAATACTGGCCATTGCCCTAGCCTTCATAATTGCAAAAAGAGGATCTGATTTTGAAAGGGGCCTAAGCTTCCCTGTGCTATGGCTGTATATGGTGGGGTTCTCCACATATATTCTGGCAGCTTTGTTTAACCCAACGCCAGGGCGTATATTGTCTTCGTTCTCCACAAGGAATACATACCCATTATCCAGTGTCACGGTTTTTTCTACAGTGTCAAGATTTACATTGCTCAAGTCCACTTCCTCCTGGAACTCAAGCCTTCCATGCCCTTTCCTTCCAATTACAAAGCCACTTACTTTTTTGCTTGGCATCTTTCTTATCTGGCTGATTGAAGGAATTGTATAATATTCATTTTCCTCTATCTGTGAAAGAGTATCATTTGTAAGCTTCTGTTTTTCTGCGCTTTTTTCTTTTCCCTCTGCTGTGGTAGACACATACTGCTTGAAGCATATGGATGGCTTGAACTTAATCTTAGTGGCAGGTGCTTTTTTGAAAAGAGGCATTTGTATCTCCATGATAGACTTCTTTTTGTAATCTTCGCACTCCTTAAAGCTCAGTGATTTTATAAGATACGGGTCTTCAGAGGCGCCCCCTGTGCCAGAAGAGATCTTGTTTTCCCCAAGAGTGCTCCCTCCAAACGCGCTGCTTGTTCCAAATGCACTTGTGCTCTGCGGCTGCAGGGTGCTTCTTCCAGCTGTACCAAGCCCAAAAGCACTTCCGCCGCCAAGAGAAGACGAAAACCCAGTTAGCTTGTTGTCTAGAGACGAGCTCTCAAAAGGCTTGGACAAAGACCCGCCTAGACTGCTGCCAAAGGCAGGCTTGCTGTCAAGCGCAGAGGATGATCCAAAGGAAAAAGGGGTTGTGGTGGATTGGTCTGCAGGCTTGGTACTTCCCAGCCCGCCAAGAATGCCTGTTCCTGTGTTTTCCAGGCCAGATTGCGTAGTTGTATTCTGGCCCTGCGAAAAAGATCCCAGTCCACCTGCTGTGCTTTGCTGCGATCCAAATAGTCCTGTGCCCAGCGTGCTTGAGCCTGGAGTCTGGCCCGGTGCTCCTGCAGTGCTGGTGCTACTTCCGCCAAATCCGCCAAGAGAAGAGGTCTGGGTTGCTCCCATACCCAGGCCTGTGCTTGGTGTGCCAAAGGATGAAAAGGCAGATGGCTGCCCTGCTGTTCGATTGCCAAGCGAGCTCTGCATCTGCGAGTTCTGCCCAAACAGGCTGGATCCTGCAGGAGTGCTGCCCATTCCCATTGAGAAGGAGTTTTCTCCAGTTGATGTATTTCTGTTGCCTAGTATGCCAGTTCCGCTTTGGTTAGCAGATGCACTGTTTCCTAGCGCATTTGTCCCAAGACTGCCAAATGAGTGCTGTGTCTGCCCAAGCATGGACTGCTGCCCCATGGTCTGGTTTGCGCCCAGCATGCTGTTGTTATTAAAGGCACTTGGCATGGTCTGCTGCTGCGCCCCCAGCCCTGATGAAAAGGGTGTTTGCGTCTGCTGCATTTGCATCGAGTTTGGAGTCTGCGAGATGCTTCTAAATCCGCCCAGTGTGGATGTGTTCTGTGGCTGCTGGAATGAATTGTTTGATGACTGTCCCATGAAAGGCGAGTTTGTGCTCTGCCCAAATGCTGTGTTCCCTGTGTTTTGCATCTGCCCAAATAGACTATTTCCTGGCGTGCTTGGCTGGGTGGGCGACGAAAACATGCCTGAGTTCCCCATTCGAGGCTGCATTGAGTAGGATGGCGTGGGTAAAGAGCTGAATCCCCCAGAAACAGCAGGCTTATTCTGGCCAAACATGTTTTGCGACCCCATCATATCCATTGGCTTCTGCATATACGCGCTGGATCCAGAGTATGAGTTGTGAAATCCAGACCTGGGCACAATTGTGCCCTTCCTTCCCTTTGCATAGTCGGCACAGCGAAGCTCCTCTAGAGTGTGTGGGCTATATACGTCGAGAGAAGTAATGCAGCAGCTGCTCACGGATATGCTATTATCTAGCTTAGTTCGAATAGAAAACGGCTCTATGGATGTGTCTGGCACCGTTGGAAGAATTCTAATTGGTGAATCATCTGGAATCTGATTTCCATACCCGCTGTGCTGCGGCTGATGCATTGAGTACATGTTGTTAGACCCACCGTATGGCTCTCTGTACATATCTTGTGTTTGTCTCTGGAGTGGGCTTGAGCCGTAAAAACCGGATGAATACCCGCTTTGGTTCTGTTGTCCTCCGTTCATAGACAAAATAAAATTTGCACACTTTAATTCGCATGCGAATTCTTCTTTGCCTTGGGCGCCATGGGCACTTTGCAAGAGCGCTTTTTGCCAGGCAGCTGCTGAAGAGCAGTCTTTAATGAATGCATCTGCAGTGTATAGTATATTTGGGGACAGACTTGCTTCTTTATAAAAAGAGAAGTAATAAATGATTAAGATGAAAAATAGTTATGCATCTCAGCAGGTTTATTGTAAGCAAAGAAATTATAAAGTAATTTTTGGTTTTCTGTGTCCTATGGACGTGAAACCTCCCTGAGTCCAAAATGGAAGGACATTGTTTTCCCAAGAATTTGGCTAGTAGCCAATAAGACATGAGGGGTTCTGTTTGTTTATAGGCCAATGTATATTTGTGTATCGCGAAGATATAGTAGCTTATTATTGATTTGTTGTGGTTCACACTCTAATCAAAATACAGCCCACGAAACTATATAGCCGATAATAAATAATATGACGAATAGGAAAACCATGTCTAATATTTCAGAGAAAACTCAGATGTAATGCAAAAATGGACGCCCATTATTAATGAATAGTATTTAGATCAAAGTCAATGGAGTATAGATCTACTGCATTAGAGCTTTTCACTGCAAATATAGCTTTAAATTGTTTCATGGATGGGATGAATACAGCCATTAGTCTCATTTTGGACTTGTTTGGGGTGCCACCTGGTGTGAAAATTACCTCTGCTTTAAATACTTCAGAAAGTGCAGAACCATCTAAATCTTTTAGGGTTGCGCATAGATTCTGGTTTCTATCTATACTTTTTATCAGTTTTACAACTGTATCTTGTAAATGCAAACCCACAGTGGTTTCACGGATATCATTTATGTTTTCAGATATCTCCACTGTTGTACTGAAAAAGTCAGTTTCAGTTTCTGTGCCAATGACTGTATATGCTGCCGTTGTGCTGCTAGATGCAACACTAGTGAGTATGGCTGCGGCTGTGCTGCTGGATGGTGCACTAGTAGTGAGTGAGGCTGCAGTTGAAGTGGCAGCTGCAGTAGCATTATTTATAAAGTCTTCGCATAGCTTATATGTTTCTTCATCTGTTAACCCATGGATAGGAGCCCCACTGCCTGCTTTGATAAGACCAATTGCTGCGCCCACTAAAAATGCAGTAGCGCCTATTGCAAAAATAGCACCTGTTACCTTTATGCCTATCCCTGACAAGGCAGTTTTTACTAAAAAGCTAGCATCCAGTCTACCAACTATATTACGCAAAAAGCCCATCTTGTTGGCTGGTATACCACTCAATCCTTTCATCCTGCTAAAGGCGTTATTATTAAGTCTGCCCTGAGAATTTTTTCCTGTTGTTTTAAACCCGGAAAGCTTTCTTTTAGACCCAAGTGCATCTCGAATATCAGGGATATCTTCATTAATTCTCACATCCCCATTCTTATTTCCATTTATATCTCTATTTTTATTTGACCTTGGTCTATATTTATCTGCAATATTCTTAAATATGCCGCCGTCCAATACAAGAACCTTTTTTTTACTTTTTTTAGTCTTCTTACTACTCTTATTGTCTATAGGATGGTTTGGCACCTTAGGATAATTTAAATCCCCAGGCTTCGGGATATCTTTTAATCCCTGCTTCTTATTTGAAGGGACTTTGCTATTCTCAGAGGGTTTATTTGAATTGCTAATGTCAGGTGCTTCTAAATTTATACCTACTGATGGCTTTGATTTTCCAGCTGGTACTTTTGGCTGATTTGGTTTATCACGGCTAGGCTCAAGAGCTGCACTAGGCTTATTACGACTAGGCTCGGCACCCGCACTAGGTCTGTCACCACTAGGCTCAAGAGCTGCACTAGGTCTGTTTCGACTAGGCTCGGCAGGCGCACTAGGTCTTTCACCAATAGGCTCAAGAGGTGCACTGGGCTGCTTAGGTATATGCTCTATTACCTTATTCACTTGCTTTGGGTTAAGTATTTCATTTTTATTTGATGGAACTTTACTCATCTGATTCTTTGGTACACTGTTTGCTACATTAGACGCGTCGACTATACCTTGAATATTAGAAGGATTATTCGAACCTTTGTTTAAATCAGGCATACCCTGCGTATTACCAGCTCCTTTGCTTGATCCACCAGCTGGAGCGCGTTTTCCTTTAATTAAATCTGACAATAAAGAAAGAAGCTTCATTAGAAGATCCCAAATAGAATCTTTTGCAACAAGTAGAACAAAAATTAGTATGAGAGTAATTGTTAAAATAGCAACCAATTTAAAATGTGTTTTTGGGCGCTCATGTGAAACGTGCTTTACAGTCTCTGAGCTATTTGAAGATGCCTGAACACAGTCTGTAGAGTTCTTATTTCGATGGTCCAAAAGGGTATTTGTTTCTACTGCACTTGTCTCACGCTGACCAGAAGTTTCCTGCCGAGGATTAATAAGGTTAATCGACTCGTCACTGCTATCTTCTTCCTTTACTGCTGCTGTCACAGCTAGTACTATTAAAATGCAACAAATCGCATTTATCCATAGCCTTTCTTTCATTAAAGTTCACTTTATTACTCTATATATATCTGCCCTGAACAGATCAAGATGATATAACCCTTAATTTTCTAGAAAGACTCCCTAGTAAAAGTGTTTTGGATATATTTTCTAAATAAACTGCTAAATATTAGAGATATACACCAATACTGACCTATGTACCCTTTATATCTATCTGTTCATATTTATCTACTCCTAGCTGTATGTATTATTTAACCTGAATTGCAGTAATCTTTCTGCTAGTATATTCTAATAAAAGCTATTTCTTCTAGAAAGAATAATTCTAAAAGAATTTATTTCATTTTGGGTTATTCAGACTATATGAGAAAAGTGCTATATAAGGGGATGTCTATATAAAGGGTTCTTGTGATCATGGGAGGCTATAATTTACGCCATTTTTTCCTAGCCGGTGCACTGACTTCTGCAGTCAAAAATACAGAAGTGTTATGGCCCCCGTAGGAATAGCCTGAATATTGTTGAATTTTCTTTTCTTGATCAATAAAGTCGTATAGGTATCCTCTCTGACAGGATCTTATTCAATAAAAATACCTTTCATTAAAAAACTGGTGCACTGATTTCTTTAGAGAAGCATATATAAAATATGTACATCTTCAAATGGATATATCCACTTGCATGTTAACCACTGCATATTATCAAAAAATACTTTGGAATTTTACTGTGCATTAGCACTGTTTTATTCTGCTGTATAGTATCCCTGCGCAGACATAAATAAAGTTCATGTTTAAGCAATGAGGAAGTAACAAGATTTCTCTTATGGAGAAAGTAAAGTATGCCTTCTATCAACACAACTTGTTTTGTAAGCAGCTAATTCCAGTCATATTAAACTCAAATTCATTAAATACACAGCAAATACATCTGTTCCTTTTGTTATCTGAATGATTTTATGCAAACTCTCATGTATACGATATTTTGCTAGATTGCTAGTTTATACAGACTGCAAGGACTACTAAAATTATAACTCTAAAAATATAGTCTGAACCAAGGATCAGCACTCTCCAAAAACTTCCATATAGATCATTTATTTTCTTATAATGGTTTCTGAGGTCTACGTAATACATTCATCAGGCACACACTATTACATGCAGTGCCTTCTGTCATTTCTTTAAACCTTTTATTCTTTCTTTAAAAGAGTTTATCTAGAGCCTCTAGGAGACACGTTATTTCTTCGAGCAGATATTCTCTCTGGCTTATATGGAGAATTTTCATAACTTCTTCCACGTTCTCTTCCACCACTGCCATTTGAATTATTTCCTGTTTGGTTCTGCTGTTTTCTGGGGGGCAATTTGCCACACATCACTACTGAAGCAAGGAAAATGCTGCAGCATATAAATAAGAGACAAAGCTTATTTTTTCCTTTTGAAGTACTATACTTGCTCATACTAGTTTAGATATATGCACTTCTTTACCTCTATTTATAGATTTTGTATGATCTACTACTGACCAATGCATGTTATAATATTGACTTATTTGTATCCCCGCATACAAGATCTAAGTGATCGAATCCATCCATTATTAGAAATTAGAGGGCTCATAATCTGATTGGTTTAGCTATGATCTAGAAGCAGAAGACGCTTCACTTAGAACTATTTAAGTAAATAGAAAATCACCTATAGACCTAGGCTCTTTTCATATTGATCCGTAGATAAATTTCTAATGACAGCTGCACAGTCATAATGAAAACCAGCCAATTATTTGTCCATAGGGAAATAAAATGTCAAAAGTCAAAGCAGCCAAAGACGACTTGCGTGTAAACAATTAGAGCCCCTTTTAGTGTGCTAGCCTACAGTGAAAGACCTGGGAAAATATTAACGTGCATTAATCTATATTGCTGATCTGGGAAAAGGAACACCCATAAGACAGAAAAAGAATATTTAGTAAGCAGTATAAATAATAAAAGTGAATTTTACTATACTGGTTGCTTATTATATCTAGTAGAATGTGTATGTTTTACATACTGCTTTTATTTAGAGTTGTATGTGAAAGGGGGGCAGCTATGCTCCAAATATATTCTTTGGCTTGCTTTCTGTGATAAGCTTTAATTTATTTTTATATCTACATGATATTCTCTTTTCATATATTTCTATCTTTTTTTGGCTTTTATATTTATTATTTTACAGCAGGTTGCAGGTATATAAGTGTATAGAGTTTATAATTTTAAATATTTATTTTCTTAGCATTAGCTGCTTTTTAGAAATTATTCACTGAAGAGAAATTAAAATGTGCATTATTTATTAAAAGCAACAGATTGACGGCTGAACATAGAAGTGCACTGGGCTGTATTTAATAGACCTATTTAAGGATATTTTGACTATGGCGCAGAAACCCATCTAAATATGTTTAAAGTAGGATTTTACTGCACAAGGTCTGTTAAAACACGGTAATTTGTAGACTATAAAGGGTTGTTTATTTAATTACTTGCTTAAAGCAGTGGAAATAATAAACACATCACTGCTTGGGTACAAGTTATATGCTCACATGCGGACAAAAACCATCCTATGGTTTCATAAGTCAGGAGATCCATAGAACTACTTCAATCAAATTTGCCTGCATTCAGCTCTCTAAGAAGGTCATCGTATGTGTCTGCTTGGGTACTAGGAGTGTCTTGTGCCTGGGACTCTCTGTTTTCTGTCTGGGGAAATAAAAACTGTAGATCTATTGTGTATATTTTGAAATTGCGATCGAATATGGCAAGCATGTCTTTGTGCTCGCCCATAAACTCAATAGCAAATATTCCATTGTCCTTTGTTATTTCTAGAGACTCTATAATATTTCTGCATTTTGCATCTATAACATATATAGAGGTTGGTGTGCTGCATATATAAAAGGACGCGCCCATGCATGCATATAAGAGCAGCCCAGTTAGTTTTTCCCCTGCCACCTTCAAAACCTTTTTGATAGTGCAGTGCTTCTGCTCACTGCTATTTTCTAGCTCCATGATCCAGCCTCCAATAGTTCCTACAAGCGAGGTTTCTTCCTCTGCTATGCATGTGATGGACTCAGTGTGACTTTCATTTCGAAGAAATTCTGCCTTTCCACATGCGGATAACCTGTCTCCATCCACTCTAGCATAGTGAATGGCATATCCAGCTGTAACAGTAATATCTTCGTCTGTGCATTTAATGTCAAAGGGCCATGTTCCAATGTGCATGCTTGATATTCCGCCCTCTTGCACCATATACATCTGCGTGGTATCGCAGACAAGAAGGCCGTGGGGAGTTGGAAGGATGTGCTTTATTGGGTATGCACCAGGGGACACTTTTATTTTTACTCCTGCAATATAGACATTTCCATCCCAGTCTCCTATTATATAGTCCTTAATAGAAAAGTTCTGAAAAGAAGCAGGGTTCTCTTGGAAGGAGCTGCCTGCAGAAGAATCTACAAGAGCATGCACTCTGTCGACAAGATCCAGTGGGATGTGCGCAATAAAAGAGACAGGAGGCTCTATCTTAAACACAGCACGAGGAGAAGTGCCTTTCAGCAGATAGATATTTCCTAGAAATCCGCCATAGAGCTTTCTGTCCGTGGATATGCATGTTAGCTTCTCTGAGTGCTTTATTTCAGACACTTTGATGGACACATGGGTCAACGGGCTCTTTCTGTAGAAATACATTTGACAAAAAATTCTTTTCAGTTAATATGAAGGAGCAAGGAAGCAGAGCAGAAGAAGTGAAAAAGCGAGTAGGCGTTGTTATACAGTCGATCCGATCCACGATGGGAACTAGCTTGGGGCCAAAGGGAATGGACAAAATGATAACGCAGGGAGCAAGCACAACAATAACAAATGACGGAAGCACAATCCTGAAAATGATGAAAATGAAGCACCCCATTGCGCAGCTAATATGTAACATATCGCATTCGCAGGATGAGCAGAGTGGAGACGGAACAACCAGCGTCACACTGCTTCTGTGCTCTTTGGTGGAGCAGGCCCTTGACCTTGCGTCCAGAAAGGTGCATCCTGTGGTTATTGCAGAGGCCATGGAGGTGGCAAAGAATCTGTGCAAAGACGTGCTTATTAAAAATGCGTCTAGAATTGAGGGAAGCATAAATGTGCGGGACTGCATTCGGATTGCTCTGAACTCAAAGATAGTAAATGCATACATCGACAAAATAACAGAGGTGACAATGAAGGTGATAGAGCACAGCACAGACAAAGAGAAGCAGGACCTTAACCTAAGCAAGGTACGGAGAGTAAAGATAAAGGGAAACATGGAGGAGACTGAAATGGTTGCTGGGATCGTTCTATCTGCGCCTTTGAAGAGGAAAACAAAGTTTGTGCCGCGAAAAATGAAAATGGCAATTTTCCAGTGCACGATTGGGCAGTCAAAGCCATCGATCGATGCGAAGGTAACAATCAACAACTATGAAGCAATGGAGCAGGTGATAAGAGAGGAAAAGGCACATGTGCTCTCTCTGTGCAAGCACATAAAGGACAAGGGAATTGATCTTATAATACTGCAAAAAAGCATCATTCGGGAGTCTCTGTCTGAGCTGGGCCTGCACTTCCTTGAGAGAATGGGGATTATGATAGTTGACGACGTGGAGAGAAAGGAGATTGAGCTTTGCGTTGAGCAAATGGGGCTCACACCAGTTGTAGATATCACCGAGATCAAAGACAGTATGATAGGGGAGTACCATGTAGAGGAGCTGGAGGGGCACATTAAGATATCAGCAGGAGCTGGTGTGTGCACAGTTGTGCTGCGGGGAACAGACGACGTTATCTTGGAGGAGGTTGACAGAAGCTTCAACGATGCAATTAATGTGGGGAGGCTTGCAGTGAAAAGGCCGCTGATGACATATGGAGGAGGAGTGCCAGAGCTTCTGTGCTACACAGAGATGGCAAAGTACAACGGATCGTCTAACCCAAAGATAAACTACTGCGTCAGAGAGATAGCAAAGGGTCTTCTTGTCATACCAGAGATGCTTGCCGTCAACGCAGGTGCCGACTCCATAGCAACCGTGGAAAGTCTGATTAAGCTGCACAGCCAGGGCAAGCACATGTATGGGGTTTCAATAAAAGCTGTTGGAGAGGAAGACATGAAAAAAGAAAATGTGGTGCAGCCTGTAGATGTGTCTATTTCTGGAATATCCGGAGCCTTTGATGGAGCATCCACCATCATCCGAATTGATGACTTCATACCAGCTGCTAAGTAAGAGGCATTCCGTATATGGGGTATTATTAATAAATTCAGAGTTTGAAAACAGCTGTGCAGTAAAATATATTTTAAGACCGCCCCGATCTAGTTGAACAGGTTCATTTCCAGAAAGAAAGTGCCCTTCCATGCAGATGCAGAATTCACAGGACAGCCTTCTTAAATAAGTGCCAATTAAGCCAGAGAATTCTGCATGATTTATAAGCAAAGCTAGAGAAAACATGAGCGCGCACAAATAACCAAGAATGTGGCAAGAAGTGATGCATGAATACAGGCATATGCATTGCTAAGAAATAATTGTGCAAATTCCAAGCCTCTGCTTTTTTGCATAATTTCTGGATTGGCTAGCAAGATGCAGTGTTTAGGTGTGGTTCTGTAGATGAAAGCGCATTACATTGCTTTAAAGTTACGCAGGACCTAGAAAAACAATGCATGCACATTATATTTTGCTACACGCATTCTATAGTGTATTAAAAATGAAGATTCTTTAATTTAAATATTTATTAACTGATTTTATACAAGTTTATCGATAATAATATTTAGACTTCTAAAATATTAAATTTCCTATGAGTTAATAGCAGCATCCTCTTTCTTTTCAGAGCTTTTCCCGGCAGCAACATCATCTTTCTTTTCAGAGCTTCCTACGGCAACATCATCTTTCTTTGCACTGATTTCCCCTGCAGCAGCATCCTCTTTCTTTTCAGAGGTTTCCCCGGTAGCAACATCCTCTTTCTTTGCAGCTACACTGGCCTGTGTATCTACAGAACCCGCAGATGACACAGAAGAATTATCAACTGCCACAGATGACCCAGATGCCACAGATGACCCAACTGCCACAGCAGAATTATCAACTGACTCAAATGACTCAGATACCTCAGATACCTCAGATGACTCAGATGACCCAGATACCTCAACTGACTCAGATGACATAGATACCGCAGATTCCCCACATGCATACACCTGACTGCTGTATATAAAGAGAATTGCTGCTATGAAAAATGTTATTATTATTGTTTGTCTTCTTGCCATGTATTTAGAAATTGTTCTGCTATTTATTCTTTTGCAGTTTTTTTAGAACACAGCCTACGGTACAAGCAGCACCAACCAAAAATATTCTAAAATAATCAGGATTTTCAACAAATGCATAGATGGGTCTATATAGTGCATCTGTCCTGGAATAAAAACAATTGGATAATTGCAAAAAGACAGTGCAGTTTCAGTGTGCTAACAAAGCTTTTTTCTTTGAGGCTGCATAAAAATGATGTGGTCCAAGCATACACCGGTTGCATCCAATGCAAACCCGAATAGACTAAATATTCGCTAGGTCTTTACATACAGTGCCAATTGATGGCTATCCAGATATGAATATCGTATAATTGTGCTGTATATGAAAATTGGGTGCTGCAATAGCATAGTACAGAGTCTACTTAAAAAGTCAGAGTAATTTGTGTAATAAAGATTTATTAGTGAGCAAACGAATAATAATTATGTAAAAATAGTGAGTTTGTCCCCATTCAAAGACCACGCACCGATATCTACCTGCTGGCGGATGCACTCATCTATCTCGGCCATGTCAAAGCGGCTGGCTTCTTTGTAAATGCAATCCAGCTCGATTACCTTATAGGATTCATTATTACCGCCTTCCATTTTCATGATTATATCGTATATACTGAGCGAATCGCACCCCAAAAGGCGAAGAACCTCCTCAACATCCTGTATAGTGACCGTTTTTCTTCTGTGTGCCTTTGCAAGCGCCTGCGAAAAACGAAGCACTGACAAAACGCGCCTTGCTGTGCCCGGAAGCCCCTTCCCAAGCATTTTTGCATCCTTTGCTCTTTCAAGCGAGTATGCAGAGACGATTCTTTCCTGCACGCCTTCTCCTAAGGAAGGCTCAATGACCTTGCACTTGTTTATCTCAGCGGCCAGCTTCTCAATTGGGAGAACGCCTGTAATTGCGCCTTTTCTTTTGTGCACTCCAAGAATATGCTTGCATATCTCAACATCGCCCTTTCCAGCTATGTCTTGAATGACCTTCACTGCGTCAAACCTGGAGATAAGAGCACTTGGAAGCCCTGCGTTCCAGGCAATGCCCTTCTTCTCAACATACCGCCCCTTAATGGGGTTAGCAGCTGCAAGAACTGAGCATCTTGCGTTGAGTGTTGTGTTTATACCAGCCTTGGATATGCTTATTCTATGCTGCTCCATTGCTTCGTGCACGCAGGATCTGTCGCTTTCGTGCATTTTGTCGAACTCATCAATGCAGCAGATACCGCCATCGCTCATGACCAAAGCACCACCTTCAAGAATGTGCTCTCCTGTCTCCGAGTCTCGCGACACGCATGCTGTCAAACCTGCCCCACTTGCTCCCTTTCCCGTTGTAAATATGCCTCTGGGCGAGAGCCTGCATACTGCCTTCAAAAGCTGACTTTTTGCCACACCAGGGTCTCCGACCAAAAGGACGTTAATTTCTCCTCTTATTCTTAGCCCGCCTTCAGTGCAGGTGTCTCCTCCAATGAGCATCAGAAGAAGCAGCTTTTTTATGTCCTCCATTCCTGATATCTCAGGTGCTATTGAGGAGGCCATCAGGTCAACCATGCCCGGGGAGTTTTCTTCCTCTTCAGGAGCTATCTCCTGCTGCTCGCTCACCGGGGAAACAGCTTCTTCTCCGGATGCTCTGTTTTCATCTGTGTTTTCGCTTGTAGGCCGGGCTGCGCGCACTGATGCTTTTTTGATCGGGCGCACATATGATCCAAGTATGTACGTGTCACTCAGCAGGCCCATGCGCATCTTCTGGATTCCTTCGTTTGGCTTTGGAAGGAACACTCCAGAAACAAGCACCTCAGTGCCAGGAACTGCTGTTCGAACAAGCTCGTCGTACACCTCCACTGTAAGAGACCGGGGAACTCGCCCTGGCTCAACCTCAGCAGAGAGTTCCTGCACCCGAAAGACCTGCTTTGAGCGGAACTTTGATGGCCGCGTCTGCAGGTGCAGTGTTCCCTTTGTTCTTCCAGCTCTGCATTTTTCAGACTGGCACTCTGACAGCGGGAGGAAGGTCTCGCCCTCCACCTCCTGAAACACCTCAGAGGTGCATGAGTCGCACATGAAAACCGCCACAGAAATAGATGGGTGCACGTCCGACGCCTTGCTTATTATTCCCCGAATGCAGACAAGAGACCCAATCACGTCTGGTGTCACATCGTTGAAAGAGAGCAGGTCTGTTCGGTATATGTTCACGCTGTAGTAGCGAAGAATGCTTTTAGTAAGCACCTCAAAGACAGACTTGTTTGGGTATCTCTCCATCACCCGGGCCTTTCGATGCTCAAAAAAAAGATCCTCCTTTGGCATCTCTATCTCCTCTGCCCTCAGCATCTCATCCACAATTTCATACACAATCTCTCTGTATCTGGCGGTGTTGTTTAGCACATCCGCATACAGGTCAGTGTTTCCGTCCTCAAGGATGTCAGACACATTGATGCTGATTGCCTTTGTTTTCGAAAGTGCTTTTATCTGCGCCATGTACTTTAGCGTTCCAGAGCTCTCAAATGTGAAAAGAAATCTCCGCATTGTGTCTTTACTCACAGCATAGTCTTTCTCAATCCTGTACTGCCGTAGGTCTTCCATTAGAAAAAATAAAATATGCAGATTTAACCAGAGCGCAAGAAAAGGCAGAAATGCGCAGTTGCAGGCCAGGGCATGCTTTCTGCAGACAGATGCACAGGACTGCCATTTTTAGCTTCTGTATTAAGGCATGCTGTACTTAATGCTCTGCATAGAATAGATACCCTGCATAGAATAAGAAAGTATTGGAATGATGTGCTTGTTTAGCCCCATATAAGAAAGTGTATACAAGAAAACAAAGAAAGATTTACTTCGGCTTGACAATGTAGAGCGCATCTATTTTGTGAAGAACCCCGCCTACAAGAACACCTGCGTCTGGGGTTACTCCAAGCTCAATGTGGTACGAGGTGCCATCGACAGTGAACTCTGTGCCAATTGACGCATTTTTGGGGAGGCTTGCGACAGTGAGGTTTTTTGGAAGCTGAAAAAGAATTTGCATGGGGAAAGAAGAAAAAAAGGCTCTTAGCAGATTCGAACCACTGACCTTTGCTTTACGAGAGCAACGCTCTACCCCTGAGCTAAAGAGCCTACATTGATGCTAGATGCGTAGGCAACATGTTGGGAGGCCCCCGGGGTCTGTATAAATGAAAAGCAAAATAGTAAAAATCAAATGCATGGAGGAAAGAGCTGTGCAGGGTGTGAAGAGTGTGAGAGAAAAAAAGAGAGCAAAAAGATAAGCATAAGTGATGCGTTTCTGTCAAAGGCAAGATACACAAAAAGGCCGACGTACTACACAAATATAAGTATAGATAGGGCGAGTGAGATCGGCAAACAGCATGCATCGCCATCTTCTTTTTCTGAAGCGCGGCAGTTCAGCTCCTCTCCGTTGGTTGGGGCGGAGCTAGGCAGCAAGCGCGTGCGTGATGGGTTCTTTGTGCCTAAGAGTGGGCCTCTGTTCTCCTCTGAGGGGGATTCTCCCAGAAAAATTCAAAAAATAGAAAGTCTTTCGTATGGACTATCTGGATTGGCGCCACTGTCCATGGCCCGGGAGGCGCCCAGCCAGCCTGTGCACTCCAAGAAAGTGATTCCGGTTCCGCTGGGGAATGCGTTTTCTTTCAATGGCACAGCGCAGGGAGATCTATGGGATATTGACATCACAAAAAGAGTGGGGGATATGCAGCCAGGCGGACTGCAGAGTGCCGGAGGAGAGGGTGATTTTTTAAAAGCGACATATCCAGACTATGCGGAAAGAGAGAGTCCGCGCAGAAGCGAGCAGGGTTTTGCAGCGCACGAGCAGGAGATTGCGCCCATCCGGGTTATGGGCCAGGGCCTTTCACATGGAGCGGATTTATCTAGCTATGCAGAGGAGTCTCCTTTGGCAAGTGTGCGCATGTATGGGGCGGGGATGGGAGGAAGAGAGCCGCAGCAGAAAAGAAGCCCGTCAGCCACACTACTCAACGGACAGGGCGGCATGTTCGCAAATGGGCTGGCTCTCCATGGAGGCATCGGCTCTTTTCCAGCGCCAGACTCGCTCAGCTATCTATCTGCAAATACTTCTGCAAGCAGCTGCAGTATGGGGGTGGGCAGTGAGGACTCAGTCGGAGGCTTTCGCATGCGCACAGGTCTCGGCGTGCACAAGGCCGCGGGCACCTCCTTCTCTGGGGAGTCTCTACATGGAAGCGCAACGCGCACTGCATACAACCCTCTTCAAAGCACAGTCTATCACAGCGCGCAGACATCACAGCTTAAGCACGCGGTAATTCTATCCACAGCAATTCTTCCTTTAATTGACTTTACGCTTGACCCCATGAAGCAGCACGCAAAGCTGAACAAAGTGCTTGGGCTTCCAAGGCTGCTGCCGCACAACTTTGTCCTGACAAAAAACATCATGGACCTTGTCTTTTCCAGCGGAGGGCTGCAGGCAGTGGACGAGAAAAATCTCTGGGAGGACATTGTAAAGGAGCTGGGTCAGAAGGCAGAGGACACGCACAAGCTTCGGATGTACTATGTCATTGTGTGCTACCCGTACGAGCAGGTTGTTCACATTGCAAATGCAGCAGGAGATGCCCCAAGTACCATAATTGCAGTGTATATTGAGCCAAAAAAGGCTGATATACTTCCTGAGATTATTAACATACTTGAGCAGAAGAAAAGAAGAACGGAAGCAAAGTGCAAAGCATCTGCCAAGATTGTTGAAACAAGCGGTATTTTGGAGGTCTCTGTGGTGCTCAATGAAATGTATGTAAATGGGGTGCGGACAAACCAGGAGCTGATCGAGGCCATGGCGCACTTAAAAGGAGCCACGTGCACATCTGTCTCTATGAGAAGTGTTTTCTCCTGCTTAGAGGTGGCTCTTATTGAAAAGCAGCTTCGGACAATTATGACCCACTGGATTTCTAAGAGAGTGGAGGAGGTGTCATCCAAGGAGATCCCAGAAATAGAAAAAAAAGTCATTCGATCGTACGAGGCTATTCTTGCTGACACTGTGGAGCGCTGCATTACGCAGATGAAAGGCCAAAAAGGTCTTTCTGGTGAAGAGGAGGGAAGTGGGCATGCTGAGGATGTGCACAGCATATTAAAAGTCGAGGAGACGGTAAAGAGCAAAATAATCTGTTTGGAAAACTGCAAAGCACACACCAGTGCGTATGCATATCCATCTATCGACATGCAGGACAGCTACGCTGTGCGAAGGGGTGCTTGTGTATCACACCCGCACTGTGCGGTGCACCAGAACATCTTCTGTCCATGCGGAAAAACCCGAATAAAATTTGATGCGTTCGCAGACATATACTACAGCGCGCTTCTCTTTCTGGGGAAGTCCAGCACTCTGCACGTGTCAGAAGGCACTGCTCCTCTTCTTGCAGTGTTGCTAGAAACGCTTCCACTGGAGATGCTCTCGTTCAAGTACAAATATGTCTACAAAGCCATGCTGACGCTCTGGAATGTCCTAAAAGAGGACAAAGCAAGAGGTGTTCTTGCAGACCCGGGCGCAGGCGCCCGTTTATTGCAGCCTGGATTTGCCAAAATATCAAAAAAAGTAGCTAAGCTTCTAAGCTCTCCCATTCTTTCCAAGCCTGACATCATGTCCGTGATATCAAACGGCCAGCTGGAGATTATCCTTAAAATAGCAAATATGCCTGGTGGCCATCATATACTATCGCAGACGCGGATGCAGAGATTGTCTGAGATATGGAGATATCTTCTCTCCCTTGTGTGCAGCGGGTTCTTTATAGATGAGAACGCGCATCTTCTGAATACTGCTCTTGTTTCTCTAGACGGTCTTTCTGTGTATCTGCAAAAACACTTGGCTGGCTCAGACGAACTGCAGGCTGTGCTTAATCGCATGGATCTGGACTGTGGGGCATGGGTACTAGATGTGCTGGAAAAAGATGTTTTTGCAGACTCTGTGTACATGCTGTGTAACTTTCTATTTTCCAAGACGCATACCCTGAATGTGGCATGTCCAGAGCATGTACTATTATAACAATAAAATATTAGCCTTTTAATCGAGGGGTGTTCAAATTCAAATGCCTTTATTATATGAAACAGCAGCGCACTCCAGCAGAGCCGCTGCATCTCTTGCTGGGTTCTGCGCCTGGGCCACTGCGTGCAGCAGTCAATATGGAAGCTCACTTCCCTTTATCCAGCAGACTATAAAATATGTAGAAATAAAGCCTATTATAAAAGAGCACACAAATGCTTTTATGGATACAAGCCCTTCTGAGTTGTTTTGCTTTAAGAGAACATTTCTTTTCTCATATATCTTTCTACGCACTGGCTTCTTCAGCACTGTTTGCATAAAGATCTTTGCCAAAGTCTCATTCTGCATTTTTGGCACAAAATTCAAATTACTGAAATGCCAGGAGAAAAATAGCTAAAGAGCATGCAGCGCCTGGAATCTCTGAGAATAGCCAATAATATCTGTCTTCACATATCTGCACCTGCAGAGAAGGCTGAGCAGGAGGTCTCGAGTAGATGGATAGGCAAACGACTCTTTTCCAGCACACTAGACGCTTGTTGCATTATAGGCCCAGCACATCTGCCCATATTCTATTTCCTCTTCAGATATAAAGTCGCTATACGTTTTCGGATCAAGAACGCCCATGGCTATGGCTGCTGCACAGCCAACTTCATTGCGCACGCCAGCGTTTAGAAGTACAGCAAAATCACGGATCTCTTGCCTGGAAGGTATGCTGGTGCTAGCTAGTGTGCAGTTTTTGTCAACATATCGGAAAACGGGGCTTACAACCTGCTTGAGAAATATATCAGTAACATTACGCATTGCTGACATTATCCAGCCATTCGGGTTTTCAGTGTATACGCCTGCTGTCTCTGAGCACACAGGTCGGAGCAGGTCCTCGCCCACTGTGTTGCTGTAGTCTATTATGTTGTACCCCATGATCTTCAGAAGCTCAAACCTCATATTGTTCTCTGTATAGCATGTCATTGCGCCACTCAGTATATATTTGTTGCACTCCCTCAGCGCTAGTATGTGCCTTGTGTTCATCACATGCACGAACATGCCTAAGACTATCAGAAATGATAAGACATATGTTGTCACTATAATCATTACGAGGTATGTCTTGCTTGATCTTATAGTGTAAAATATATCTTTGATTCTGTCTTTAAGTTTAGTGCAGAAGGTGCACAAACTCTCACATTTCTTAGATCTATTTAATCCCTGCCCTTTACTTGAGCCTGATGGCGAGTTGACAATATATGTCGTCTTTCCCCACAGTGAGCGATAAGTTCTATCTTTCATAGACCTCGCTAGGAACTTTCCATAGTCCATATCACTTTGCGTGCATAGGCTGTAGCAGAGGCTTACAAGCACACACATCGAAACAAATACGCACATCTTCATCTTTTCTGCAAACTGCATGGCTCTATATCTACTTATAAATCCATCATAAGCTGTCATTTTATATTTTATTTTCTTTTAATTAGCGCTGTCTAGAAAGTACCAGATTCTTTATAGCATTCTGTGTGATTAGCACACATCACCCGAATATAACTCAAAAAGTTGATCCGTTTATTTATTTGAAACAATTTTACTGTATTAGGTGAGTGTCTGTGCATGCAGTCACCTTGCATCCGTAATCAAATTGATTCTCTCCATATTCTATGCGCAATAGCTGCAGATTTCTTCTTTTCTGCAAAGTATATTCAGATGGCGGGCCAAATTAAATTCTTTCCTGCTAGTGACTTAAAATAATACTCTAAATGATCATCCTTTACTCTATGACAGCTCTAATAAAAAATTATGGCATGCATCTGGCTGTCAAAAAATCGCCATAAAACACCTCTATGCTGCAGGCCAGTCTATACTTTTAATTATGTGGATCTTTTTAGAAAACATTACATAAAACATGCACTGGCTGTACTAATGATCATTTTTGTGTAGATGCGTTGCCTCTTCCTAACACACACTGCTGTTAAAACAACTCTTTTGTCTGGGTGTAGTGCGTCTCTAGAGCATCTAAACTGGGCTTCTACTTTACAAAAGAAAAGCTCATACTTTATAGTTTGCAGAAGGCCTATTCTTATATATATGCAAGTCAGATGGCAACCCAGCTTAAAATATATTTGATTTATGCAGCTTGGTTTATATACCAAAATCACGCAAAGAGCTTTAATAAATAGTAAATTTATAATATATGTCCATGTAAACCAGCTTAACATTTATTCCATGCATCCCTCTTTAAATCCAGTGCTGCCCTGTTATTTTGTAGAGAACCCTCTTGTATGCTATCAGCTCAAGAAGATGCTTCCTGTCTGGAAGGTCAATTAGATGCATAAACTTGTTAAAGAGGAACATCTCCTCAGAAAAGGCTGTCTGTGCCTGCTGTATGCACTCCTCCTTGGACAGGATTCCCCGCGTGTGCATGTTCAGCAGGAAGTACATATACTCCTCCAGGTGCTCTTCTGGCTTTTCTCGCTCCTCCTGCTTTCCGTAAAGCACGCCGCTTGAGGAGCTTCGGATTCTTCGGATGCGGTTTACCTCGTCTGGAATACTGCTCAGGTAGTACCCTGCTAAAAAGAGATACACCTCCTTCTCCAGCACGTTCTCCATGCGGCCCAGAATGCCTTTGATTGCTTCAGTGTACTTCTCTGGGAGCGGGTGCTTGCTGTAGATGGCCCTCAGGGTGGAGGACTGGCTGTACTGGAACCCAAGCTTTATGTGGTTGGGCGTCAGAATGTCCAGCTCAAGAAGCAGCGTGATCGCGTGGTGCACGCACTCTCTGTCCCGAATGCACGCGGAGATCTCTTCGCATCCTTCTGGGCTGCCGATCAGGGAGAGAATGTACAGCTTTTGTATCTTCTCTCTCTGCGTGTCCTCGTGCGTGATTATGAACGGGTCTGTCTCCAGCTTAATTGTGTGCTTCTGCAGAAGGAGAAGAATTGACTCAAGTGCGTCTGTCTTGTGCCGGGTTCCTATGTAGCTTATGAGGCTGTTTGCAATCTTCTCTACCATTGCAAGAGAGAGCGCGCCTTTGTTTATGATTGCAAGCTCTCGGAGCGCGCACAGCGGAAGAAACTCCAGCACCTGCGCAGCCACCTCCACTGCATCAGACGACGGGTGGATGCGCAGCAGCCGGCACAGCTGAGAGAAAAGAAGCGCAAAGTTTCCGGCTGCCTCCTCTATGCTCTGTCTATGCGCGCACAGTGTTCGAAAGCAGGCAGACACGTCCTCGCTGCTAAAGGTATACGGCTTGGCCTCTTCTATTGCAACAATTGCGGATATGGCTGCGCTCAGAACCACTGGGCTCTTTTCCTGCAGACACTGCTTAATCCGCTCCAGCTTTGTCTCGCCAAACACCCTGACCAGCGTGGGTGCTGCAAGAAGAGCTGACTTTTTGACAATGTCGGACTCTGAGGAGTATCTTTTTTCTATTTCGTGTGTGAAGTGGTTCAGAAACTCTGCGTCTGCTATCTTTGAGATAAAGTCGATTGCCAGCGCAGCGCGCAGTGCCGGAGACGGGCCGGTGCCCTCGTGCCCCGAGTTCATCTCCTGCATAAGCGAGTTTACTGCAAGGATCAGAAGAGACGAGTCACTTCGCACAGAGCGCAGGATGAAGGAGTATGCGAGACACTTTATTTCTATCGCAGAGTGCCCTATCATGCTCAGAATCTGCGGGAACACGTGCGCCTTTTCCTTGTGTGAGAGGCCCTTCATGGATATCAGGTGGAAGGCCTCCTGGAGCTTGCTCTTCTCCTCTGAGGCAAGAAGCTCTTTGACCTGCTCAAACACGCTTTTCAGTCTTGCTGTTGAGTTTGCAACTAGTGCGCTTTTCATGGTGTACATGCCTTTGTTTATTTCCCTCCATATGTATGTCTTTTTGTTTGTTTGCTGTTGTCGCATGGTTCTTTCCTTTCTTCCTGCAATGTGTTGTCTTAAAGCAGGCTGTTTGCTGCTGCTCAAACCCTCCCTTTCATAGCCGATTTTTTATGTGCATCTTTTGCATTTTCCTGTTCCTTCGTCTTTTTTTGATGTTTTTGTACTCTTCAGTATATTGTATGTAGACATAAAAATATATTTTATTTCTGCAGAGGTTTAGAAATTTAAAAAAATAGACATAACAAAAGGCTGTCACAAACAAATATAATACTACACTAAGAACACTGAAATAAAGAAAATATTACACCGACACAAGAAGATATTTTGTTGAACTTAATTCGGGTTATATGTACTATTGCTCTTGCCCTATAGAGATACTTTGTAAATATTATAGTAGTTTTATGGCCAACCCATTAAATATAACGGCATGCATAGAAAGCTCATTTATTAAATAGATCCTCTTTACAATATAGACTCCGTGGAGGAGGATCTGAAAAGATTGTATGCTGTGAATACGCTTGTTAAAACTCCAAAGAAACTTATTCCTTTTCGAACAATACTCATGTTTCTCTTAGGAAGGGCGACAGGCTTGGCTACCATCTTCTTAAATAAGTTAATTCTTGCTTTAATGTATTCCTTAGCTGATTCTGGCAAATCATGGCAAGTTTTAAAGAATGCATTCATTCTAGAGTCAATGGTTTTTTCTCTATACTTAAATCCTGTTGGATTTTTAATAAAAGCTAAAGAAATAGAAGAGCTGTTATTCTGGGCCACCAAGGCTTCATAGTCGATGTATTTCTCTGCATCCTTTGTAATTTCGCGAATGGCATTAAGCACGCAAAGTACTAAAGAGTCCGAGCGGGAAAGCTCAAAAAGAAGCTGCTTCTCGTAATCTGTTAGCAAAAAAGACCTTATGTTGTTTTTTTCAGTATACTGATCCAAGATAACCCGAAGTCTAATGAGTATATCTATTGCATAGTCTATGTTGTACACTCCGTCTGGTCTCTTCTCAAAAAGATCTAAATCTTGGACTTTGCACCCGTTCTCGTCCAAGTATGCTAAAAAATAAAATAGACTCTCTATTAGTGCGTCGTGTGTGCACGGGTTTGTGAACGTATTTTCATTTATAACTCTGAATGCATACAAAAGATAGCTGTCAGTTTTTAGCTCAGAATGCAATAGTATATATGTGTACCAACTGTTGATATTATTTTGTGCAAGCTGTATGGCGTTTTGCAAACCATCATTGCATAGCGTATTTATTAAAGTGATAATAAAATCTCTCTGATTGCGGGCGCTATCTTTTGTTTGCAGGATTGGTAGATCAAGGGTTTTTAGGTAATTTACTATATTTGCCTCTATAATTCGCCTTGTTATGGTTTTAAAAACCTCCTGATTATGGGGAGAGATACTTGAATCCATTTCTATATCTAAACTTCTAGTCACTGTATTTAAAATGAAAGGAAGTGCATCTATTCTCTTTGTAAAAAGAAGATCATTATCAGCACTAAATATTTTATCTGCTAGTGCAACAGCTGTTATTGGGTCAAGTTTTACTTTCATGTATACATTGCCCTGGAAAACCTCTCCTTGTGGCTTTTCAAATATAGCAGGAAGTGTATAGTCATGAACATCTGCAGTTTCAAGAATTAATTCTTCTCTGTTACAAACAGCCGCTGCTTGGTTAACAGACTTTTCTTCCTTAGGAAACATCATAAAAAATTTTAAAATCTAACGAAATTTAAACGATACTTTCTCTTACTATGTATAAAAGTACAGCACGTAGTAAAAGATCCAGGAAAACTTTTGATTTAGGCTTCTCTCTTTTTGGATGTGATTTTTATTCAAAAGTGTATCTAATATGCATTTCAGCATAGCAAAAAGTAAAGAAAAACCTCCTGAACTACTAAAAAAATGAAACGAAAGCAGTGTACCGCGTGCACGAAATAAACAAAAGTTCCCGTTGCTTCTACTTAGTCTCTTTTTTCTTCTGCGCATTGAACTCATTCTTCATCTTCCGCAGCAGACACACTCTCTCAACAGGAGTCTTTCCCTTAAAACCCTCAATTTCTGAGACAAGTTCTGTGTTGATGTAGAAGTTATGCTTTTTCTCTTCCTCTACAGTTAAAAATATTCTTTCCAGAGAAATGCAGGCTGGGTCTGGGACAAGCGTTCTTCGGAATTGCAGGTTACTCTCTCGGTACTCATGTCCGTAGTACACCGCCGTTGCAGGAGGAAGGGCTGCAAGTCGGGAAAGAGCAGCATACATCATCTCTCCCGTGCCCTCTGTGAAAAGTCCGCACCCCAGGTAGAACAGAGTGTCCCCCACAAAGACTGCTTTTTGCTCGCGCTTTGTGACATCGTGCACAACATACGCAAAGCTATCCTGGGTGTGGCACGGAACGTGCATGCACTCGATCTGCAGAGAGCCCACTTGAATAATATCCCCGTCTTTGCATGTCTTTGTGCAGTATGCCTTCTCAGAGCCTGCATATATTTCAGCCTGCGGAAACCTTCTTTTTATTTCCTTGTTCCCAGACGAGTGGTCCTCGTGGTGGTGCGTGGTGAGAGACACAACTGTAGCCTCTAGTGCAGAATGCCTTTTTGCAGCCTCCTCTATTTTCATTGGATCCACTGGGTCGACAAAGATAAGCTCACTCTGCGGACCAACCACCACGTACATTAGGTTGGTTTCTCTTGCACCAATGGGAACTATCAGCATAACACTGCAAAAGTTTTCTGCTTTCATTACAGAATGAATCACAGAGTTATTGAGATAAAGCAGCTGAGGGGAGAGTGTCGTGTTGTTGAGGTGGAGCCAGACCACGCAGTGTACATTGCAGATATATCTGAGTCGCAGGTGGTTATTAAAGGAAAGTGCATGAAAGTGGTTGCGATTGATGTGCAGAAGAGCATGATAGCAGTTCATTCAGTTGCTGTCACAGTGGAGGTCGCCCGGGCAAAGGCGTCGCTGTTTGTTCTGGGCGCGTGCCCGATGGCAGTGCTTGAGCAGTGCGTTGAGTGCCGCATAGGCGTGGTGGGAAAGAAAGCGGAGATGCGGCTGCGGAGATGTGCGTCTCTTTCACTCGTGCGCCTAGAGGGTGTAAACATGGAAAAGGAGACTCCCGAGTCGCTGGATGAGATGTGCCGGAGCAAGAAAGAGGAGCACCTTCCAGACGAGATGCAGATTCTTTTGGAGGAGGGTGCTGTGAAGAGCAGTATAGTAAAAAATGGATAAATATATAAATAAAGAAAGAACAGAATCTTTATAGTAGGGAGGGCTGTTTATGCCCAATCAGAGAGGAATTTAGAAGATGTTTCCTTCATTAGCAGTCCTATTTATCTGTGGTAGTTTTTTAAATTTCAGCGGGTTGTTGAAGATTTTCTTACGGCGATTGGGCTTTCTGGCCTTTTGCAATGCAGGATCCTCTATAGCAGATGCTTCTGAAGAGTTCTGTGCGGTAGAATTAACATATGGAGAGACATCTTTTGCAGGAGTGGATGGAGTAGTAGTGGGAGTTTTTGCAAAAGTAGTGGTAGGTTCAGCAGTAGTAGGTTCACTAGGAGTAGTTGTCTCACTAGAAGTAGTTGTCTCAGTGGGTGTGGTAGGATCACTAGAGGTGATAGCAGGTTCACTGAAGGCAATATTAGTTTCACTAGAAGTAGTTGTCTCTGTGGGTGTGGTAGGTTCTGTAAAAGCAATATTAGGCTCAGTAGGAGTGATATTAGTCTCTGTGAGTGGGGCAGAATCACCAGAAATATTAGGCTCAGTAGGAATGGTTGTCTCTGTAGAGATGTTAGTTTCAGTAGGGGCAGTAGGATTACTAGAAATAGTTGTTTCTGTGGGGGTAGTAGGTTCATTAGAGATGATTGTTTCTGTAGGAGTAGTTGTCTCAGTAAGGATGGCAGGTTCACTAGAGACAATATTCAGCTCAGTAGGAATATTAGTCTCTGTGGGTAGGATAGAATCTGTAGAATCAATATTAGTCTCTGTATGAATGACAGATTCACTAGAAATAGTTGTCTCAGTAGGAGTAGTGGGTTCATTAGAGATAGTTTTTTCTGTAAAGACAATATTAGTCTCAGTAGGAATATTTGTCTCTGTGGGTATGGTAGGATCTGTAGAAGCAATATTAGGCTCAGTAGGAATATTTGTCTCAGTAAGTGTGGTAGGATCTGTAGAAATGATGGCAGATTCACTGGAAATAGTTGTCTCTATAGAAATATTAGGCTCAGTAGGGGTGGTAGGTTCTGTAGAGACAATATTAGTATTAATAGGAATATCTGTATCACTAGAGACAATATTAGTCTCAGTAGGGGTGGTGTGTTCTGTAGAAGTGATGGCAGGTTCGCTAGAAATAGTTGTCTCTGTAGGAGTGATATTAGTCTCAGTGGGAGTGTCTAGACTAGAGGCAAAAGAACTCTTACTGGTGGCTGGTGTCTCGCTAGAAGACTTCTCTTCAGAAATAAGCGCTTCTGTGCGTGGGCTGTTTATCTCTGGCAGTTCTTCTATAGGAGGTGTTTTTTCTATATGCGCTGGATTATCAGAGACAGTGGGACCTTCACTTATAAGAGTCTCTTTAGAGGGGCTTGTGTTTGCTTCAGGCTCTTTTCCACGCGAATCAGAAGGTTCGTTGTGTACTTCAGGCATATTCGAGGCCTCTGTCTTGTTTTCGGGTAGGTCATCAAGAGAAGTGGCTGCTGTGCCAGGAATAGACGGTTCCTGAGGCGGTGGAGTGGGAGTTTCTTCTGCAGTAATTGTCTGCTGTGGGACAGGTGTGCTGGTGTCTATCTGTTCTTCATCTTTTTGGCCGACTGTGCCTGGCTGATATTCTGTGGTCGTGTGTTCTTCAGTGGGGTATTCGCTGAAGACAGATGAAGCACCGCTTCCTTCTGCTCCTGCATGGTCCTGCAGACACTGCTGCAGATCCTTCTCTGCACGCACATTTCTCGCAATCGCCCTGCTTTCTGCCTCTTCCAAGGAAGCAGCGGAGGCCCCGATCATGTCAAGTGTCTGGCTGGCTGTTTTGTATTTCTTGCTGTGCTCAGGGCCATTTGGAGTAATACTGGCACCACTGGCTGTGCTTGTTCTTGTCAGTCCTTCTCTGATCTGGGTAAGGGTTTCATCCAGCTGTGCGCGTATATTAACTGTCTCAGACACTATTTTTTGTATGGCCTTGTCCTTGCTGTCCAGGTCTGCCTCATTTGCTATTCCTGTCTCTTCAATCTCTGCCAGAATATGCTTTATTTCGCTGCTAAGATCCTGCAGTGTCTGTGCATACTGATCTTCCATGGACACCTGCTCACATATTCCTTCCTGCACCAAGGGCCAGTAACTGCAGTGATTTGCTGCATCTTCGTGAAGACGCGCAGCTTCTTCAGAGTACTCAAAGCACTTGCTCTGGGCTGTGCCGTTTGAAGACGCAGATGCATTTGGGTGCAAAGCCTGGTCTACGCTCTTGCACACAGAAGAAAGCACAGTCTGTGCAAGGGAGAGCGAGGACACGCCTGCATCTGAGAGCATGTTTACCTGACACGCACTTTCAAAAGCAACTGTCTGGTTCAGATGCGCATCCACCTTGCGCGTGCTCTGTCCGATGTGCTCCAGTGCCTCGCTAGCCTGGGATGCAGCCACTTCGACTGCTGCCTTCTCCTGCACCAGCATGGCTCTGAGCGGCTCTATACTTTTTTTTGAGTCGCAGCCTTTTTCATCTGGAGAGCCTTTCAGAAGACCTGTGTTTCCTGCGCCAAACCCAGTTTCCTCAAGAAGAGCGTCTATTTTGGCTTGCATATTCCTTCTGCTGCCAAGATGCACGCTTTGTTTCTCTTCATACTCCTCTATAGCTGTTTTAGTCTGTGCTATCTGCTTGAGGATCGCCTGGGTGTCTCTGTTCAGAGCAGACACGTCTTTCTGAAGGGAGCTAATGTGGGTGTGCGCCTCTGCAGTAGTATTCCTTTCCTGGGATATGCGGCTCTCAATTGTAGAATATGTAGATGATAGCTTGGTTGTTTCGTCCTTTAGAGCGCGCAGTGTGTCTTTGAGAGATTCTATCTCTGCAGAGGCGTCTTTTTCTTTCTGTCTGCTGCTATGTATGCGGTCTGCAACTTTTCTCTGTGCAGATGGCTGCAGCAGAAAGTTGTTGGCTGGGTGCAGAGTACTTTGCGCATCTAGCTCTGCTGCGTGCGACAGCTGTATGTCTCCTGCTGCAAGGCTTTTTCTTAGCCAGGCTGCAGCATTGGCCCTAGCTGCATCGGGCATATTGTTAATTGCGCTAATTACTTTGCTGTCAAAGGATTGCATCATGTCTTGCTCCCATGTTCGAGGCGGTGGCGTAGGATCTATCCTTGCAGAAGGTGCTTCTGTGGTCTGCGGAGCCTGCTCTCGCCTGCTTCCACCAGTATTCGCGTGGGATCTGCTGCTGGAGGGGTGCTGGTTCTCGCTGTGCACAGATCCTCGGTGGGAAGAAGGCGTATGTGCAGTGTGTGGTTTGTTTTGCAATGGCTGTCCTCTTTCCTGGTGTATTGGCTGTCCTCTTGCTCGGTGTATTGAATGCTCTCTTTTCTGGTGTATATACTGGTCAAATGGACACTTGGTGTCTTTTACGCGCATTCTCTGCTTCGCATTAGCTCTATTGTTAATCGTATTAATATACTGCATAATTCCATTCGACACGTTATCAACAAACTCTATCTCGCTGGCCATCACTGCCATCCCGCTCTTTAAAAAGCCCTGTGCTGCAGGCATATATCTCTTATCTGTTGGGCCTTTTGCAGACAGCAGACTCTCAATGTTTTCTGCCTCTTTTTGAAGATTGCGTTCGAACTCCTGCACTAGGCCGTAGTATCGCTGCACTGCTCTCTGCAATTCCTTCTTTATGCCGTGAACCTGTGTGTGAAGGGCCCTGTCTGCCCGAAACTCTTCTATTTTGGATGTGAGGAGAGAGAACGTTTCGTTAATCTCCCACTCTGCACCTTCTATACTGAAAGAAATGCCTTTTTGAAGCTGGCCGCTGTTTCTTTTGTATATTCCTATCATATCCATCATGTGGACTAACAGAGCCTGCACTTGGTGCGCGCCATTGCTCACCAGATGCTTAAACAGATGCAAGTCCTTTGCCAGTGCGTCCCTTCTGGGGCGTGTAGCATGTATGTGCTCAGAACACTCTTCACCTGGCGCTCTGTTTCTGCCTAACCCAGGGCTGCAGTTGTTCTGTGTCATTTCCAGCACTGCTGCATCGACTTGCTCTACCCACGCCATGAAGTTTTGGATCTCGAGCAGCCTGTATGTCTGCAGAGCTTTGAGCATGTCGTAGAAAGCCACCACGCGGCGCGGGGACACAAACTGTAAGTTTTCTTGGAGATGCTGCTGCATGCTCTCATACTCCTCCATCATCAGATGGGTGAACGCATTTGCATCTCCGTAGCACAGGCTGAGCTTGTCTACAAATACACTCTCTTCTGCAGCTCTTGCCCCCCGGGTGTCTCCTACTTGGCTGCACGTGTTTGCCACTAGTCCGTCTGCAATTTCCTTCTGTTCATTGGACCCTAGTGCTGCAGAGCTCATCAGGGCTCGCGCAAGTGGCAGCTCCCCGGGTCTTTCTACTTGCTTATATTTTATGCTGTGTGTCTGCCCAGCACTGCTTCCCGTCACAGGATCTGCTGAATCAACCAGAAGAAACAGCTTGTCGGGAAGATCCCTGCGCATCGCGATCCTACTGCTAAACATAAAATAAGGCGTGTCTGCTACTTCTCTG
>NW_026515639.1:0-90058 GCF_000738915.1 Nematocida ausubeli
AGGGATATGACTAAATACAACAATATATGACTAAATACAACAGGAATATACTAAGTATAACAGGGATATGACTAAATACAACAATATATGACTAACTACAACAGGAGTATACTAAATACAACAGGAATATACTAAGTATAACAGGGATATGACGAAATACAACAGAGCATGACTAACTACAATAGGAGTATACATATAGACTAACTACAACAGAGATATATGGATTAGTCATAAATACAACAGAGCATGACTAATTCTAACAGGATAAACTAATTATGAATATACAAGGGGTATATAAGGGATAGACTAATTACAACGGGAATTTAGTCTATTTTACAACAGGATAGAATAAATATACTAAACATAGCAGAATTATACAGTATACGACTAAATACAACAGAGTGTGACTAAATACAACAGAGATAGACTAACTCTAACAGGCTGTTTCAAGTGTAAATCTGAAACAGATTGAAACTTACCCTATAAGGAAAATAAGTATTACCATATAAGGAAAAAACTGAAATTATCTATAAAATGAGAAGTAAATCAGAGGATGAGGAGAAAGGCATCCTTGATAATATGAAATTGACAGTAATCCATAAGGATATCCAGGAAGACGTACAGGCATTTGTAGCAGACACATGTTTATCTTATAAGGAAATAGTCCCTGAAGTATACGGGAAATTGGCGAAGGGCCTGAAGGATTCTTTAGACTCTAAGTTTAAGCCAGGCTGGAACGTAATTGTAGGGGAAAATTACACTGGGTCATGTTCTGTTGCAAAGAATCATTTCTTAGAGATAAGTATATGCAATATACATGTCCTTGTGTTTAAGTCGCAGAGATGAATCTAACGGATATAAAAATGCACTAGAATATTATTTGATAAAAGCCGTTATTATTCAGGTAATGTGTTATTGTTGTCATTTCCATGACAGGACTTAATCCTCTTTTTATAAATTAGACAGGACTTATTCCACCCTACCCGAAAGATGACAAGACTTTTTCCACTTTTTATAATTCGGGCAAGACTTTTTCCTCTAATAATATAAAATGACAAGACTTATGGCAGTATAGACAAGACTTTTTCCACTTTATTATAAATTGAACAAGACTTAATCCATTTATTCAGAATTTATTCCACTATAGACAAGACTTTTTCCATTTTTAATAAAAATGACAAGACTTATTCCACTTATTCAGAATTTATTCCATTATAGACAAGACTTTTTCTATTTTTAATAAAAATGACAAGACTTCTTCCACTATGTGTAATATATTCTGTATATAAATATAAGTGGAAAAAGTTCTGTCAAATTTATATTATTAGGGGGAAAGTTCTGTCAAATTTATGTAAAGAGGGAAAAAGTCTTGCACAATGTGGAAAAAGCCTTGTTCACCTCACAATAAAGTGGATTAAGTTTTTTCAGTGAGTAATAAGTTCTGTCATAGTGGATTAAATCTTGTCATATTTTATAAAAGTGCAATAAGTCCTGACAAAATGGATTAAGTCTTGTCATCTTTGGGGTAGGGTGGATTAAGTCTTGTACTATTGGGCATATGTCTTGCCATATTTTATAAATGTGCCATAAGTCTTGTCACTTTATATTTAAAAATAATAAGTCTTGTCATTGTGGATTAAATTCTGTCACTCTGCCATAAATTCTGTCAGTGCGTAATAAATTCTGTCACACTATAAATATAAATATTTTTTTAAATTTTTATGAAAATTCTGATCAAGACAGCCATCAGAGCAGCAGTCCTAATGAAAGTAGCAAAAGAAGCATACGCCACCGCGTACAAACCCATCATAACAGATAAATTCAACCTACTAGCACACAGTGACTGGATGAAGGTCCCATCTAACGTATTATTCATCACATACAAAAAAACCCCACTTTCTGTCGTCAAATTACAGGAAAAAGACGTAAATGCAATGTTACAGCAAGAATCAACAGAGAAATTGTCCTTAGAGGCACCAGGAAGGTCAAATATAAAGTACGGCCAGAACGTAAAGTCATTTAAGGCAAGAATCTGGAATATTTTCCAAAAAGAAGCAGAACATAAGACAGAACCACAGGAATTAGCAGAATTACTGCATGAAGTAGACCAAGAGCAACACAATACGCATATAGATAGACTAATTAGTCATAAGATATCTAGTAATGTACACCCACACTATAAAGAATACTTATTATCAAAGCACTCTGTTGTAGTTAGTGGTAAACCCGTTGAAATTGTGACTAATATTAATAATTCAGTAAAAACCGTTGGTGATTTAATTAAAATTGATTTAATTAAAAATGAAAACAACAACATTGAACCTGAAAATATTATCAACCCAATTGAGAATATAGTGAAGACAGGTGACAATATGGTAAAATCAGTTGATAATGTGGTAAATGTGACTAATATTGATAATGTAGTAAAATCAGGTGAAAAATCAGTTAATAATCAAAATAACAATATTGAACCTGAAAATAACGAAAATCAACCAGAAATAATCCGTAATTACATCTGGGTAGAACAAGATGCAAATGGAACAGTACAAACTACATTAGTATCAGAACAAGAATACAAATTACTCTCACAGACTTACACTGTAAAACAACAAGAAAAACAAGTAGTATACACTAATATATACAGATTAATCATATCTATATACAGAATACTACAGTCATTCATAATACTCCCAATAGTACAGTTAATTTACACTGTATTATCACATAAATTATCACTATATAATACATCACTAACAGAGTCTACTATACTAAATATACCAATTATATCTGTAGTACTACCTGTTATATCTGTACTACTATACAGTACACCTGTATCTAGATATATTAAGGGTACATTACTCTGTATACTGGCTGTACTAAGTGCACACCAAGTGAAATACGTTATAACTAATGGATCATACAGTAATCAAGTACTAATTAACTGGCCTGTCATATACACTGTACTATATATACTATCTGTATACAGTATATCATACGGTAAGAGAACAGAACATGAGAAAATGTTCCCTAGTAGTACTAAGAATAGGTCTATTAGGACTAGTGTATACGGGTCCTGTATAAGTATACTTTTAATTGTATTTGTATCTTTATTAGTGCCTTATAATAAGTATACAACAGGATACATTACAAGAATATTGTACGTAGTAGATGCCCGTATACTAGTGCATATTGTGCAGGCCTGCATAATTACACTTGCATACAGTGCATCTGTTGTATTAATGGAGAGAATATTTAGTCTGGAAAGTATACAGGTAGTCAGTGCACTAGGGGGTGCAGTATTACTGTGCTGTGGTATTAGCCTGGGGTACACAGGAATATTCAGTGAAATGTGTGCACTTGCCTTGGTCTTTGTTGGATTCAGCATGGCATACAGTCAGGCTGTGCGTATTCTGCCCAGGGACTCAGTTGTAAGACGGCACAGGAAGACAGTTGCTGGGGTTATACTCGGGGTGGCTGTTAATGTCATTCTGGCCCTTGGGGTTTACGTTGTATTAGTGCGTGTCCTGGGGGAGAAGCAGCTTGTTGACTTCGTACGGTCCTTTATTGGGCAGGTGCACGGTCTTGTTGGGCGTGTGAGTGGGTCATTCCTGGGGAAGGCCTACAGCCAGGTCCGTGAGGTGGCTGTGTCTGCTGCATCCACTGTGAGCAACGGTCTCTCAAGGGCAGCACAGAACTGCTCAGCCTTCGTGCAGTCACTCTTTGCGAGGACAAAAAGCATCAGGGTATAAGCATGTGTGGCCATACGGCATGAAGGAAAGTGAATGTTCATAGGACATGAACTAACAAAAGCGCATGAATAAATCAAAGTTATGCAGATGGGTATTTTTATTTGGGTATATTGGGTATTTTATACTGTTTATACGTTAGTTTATACGTGATTTTTATACTGTTTATACGTTAGTTTATAGATTATTATGGTTTATACGTTAAATAAAACTGTTTTATTATGCTTAATACCCTTAGTATATTCTTAGTATATTCTTAGACTAATATGTGTTTAAATACTCCCCCTAAATATTCATGAAGCGCAAAGGACTTTTTTAAAATGGTGTATTGAAAAAATAAAAAAAGTAAAGAACTTTTTAAAAACGCCTTTGTCCTTTGTATAAATATATTATAGTCTTACAGGTAATAGATGTATATATTTATATTTAAATTAGTGCTTGTTGTACTGTGTGTGTTAGACTAATTGTAATATGTGTGTATTAGGGAAATTGTGGTGTGAAATACGCTTGTATATTTATACCCCATAAATATACCACAAAACACCATTACACTAGATAAAATACACCTATATACCATAAAATACCGTTATAACACATAAAAATACTGTTATAACCAATATTAGACCATATTATAACATAAAACACACGTATAAATCACAAATATACCATATTATAACGGAAAAATCCCCCAATATAAAACACCACACTTTTATAACTTTATAAACCCCTTTTATTCACTAAATTATATGAAGTAATTCGGCACCTGCTGCACCTTCTCTGAATTCTGCTCTGGTGACGAGTCAAATTGCGTAAACTGGTACGACCCATGCTCATCCATCTCCATGAGAGACGCCAAATTCCCACATCTATAACAATAATTAGGTGCAGAGAATACAGTTACTACACCCTTATGATGATTCCAGTTGTGGCCATTCATGACTAACTGATGTGCCCTGCAAATCATCTTCAGACCATTCTTCTTCGTGAACTGGTCTGTTATGTCTTCTCCGAATGTGTACCCTGCACCCCTCGGTGATGCACCCCATCCCTTTCTTTCTTCTGGGTCACTCCATAATAAATCGCACATCCCTCCTTCATGCGGTACTTCCTGTACCCTGTCTATATTTCGTATTTCATCAAGTGTCTCTAAGGCAGGACTTAAACCCCCGTGCAAACAGAATACATCATTATTTACAATTGCAGCAAGCGGCAGATAGTCAAACAGATCTGTAAAATACTTCCATACATTTGATGATCCGTACTTCCTGAAGCACTCATCATAGAACCCGTAAACCTGTGTTATTTGTCTACTCTCATGGTTACCCCTTAGCATGCACACTGACTCTGGGTGCTTAATCTTTAAGCACAGCAAGAGACTTAGTGTCTCTACTGAGTGGTACCCTCTATCTACATAGTCACCCATAAAGAGATATGGTGTTTCTGGTGGAAAACCACCCACCTTGAAGAGTTCTAGCAGGTCGAAAAACTGTCCATGTACATCCCCGCATATTGTAATGGGTGCCTTAAGTGAGATAAGTGTGCTTTCTCTTTGGAATATTTCTGTGGCTAATTTACAGAGTTCTTTTATCTCTGTCTCTGCTAATGGTTCGCAGAGCATGAGCTGTTCTATCCATTTATCCAGCATACCATGCAAATAAAATTTATTTTTAATTTTGCAGTTCTGTTGTAGATGGATGAAGACTATGAAGAAGTGGATATTGACATGATGGAGTATGATCGTGTGAATGAAGTATTTACGTATCCGTGTCCATGTGGTGATAGATTTGAGATATCATTTGAGGAATTATTTAATGGAGAAGAAATTGCTACGTGTCCTTCTTGTTCTCTTGTTGTGAAGGTTAATTATCTTATGGAAGATTTAGAGCGTATGCAGAGAGTATTGGCAGGTCATGAGAGAGTAAGCAATATTGGGTATGCCATATAATTCTGTTGTATTTGGTTATATATTTGGTGTTTTATGGTGATATTTTATTGGAATATTTCTGTTATAATTTGGTGCTTTAGTATATATGTGTATGGTGCACTATATGGCACTGTGCATATTTGTATTTGCGCTGGTTTGTGTGGTTCTGGAGTATATAGGTATAGAATGGACAGAATAAATAAATATAAAGGGAATAATTTATATTCGGGTGGTTAATTTTCATGAGTTTTAGGGGAGTTTCTAGTGTATGTGTGTGGTGGTGGTTTTAAATACGCTTTTATCTTTGGTTTTCTTAGTTTGCAGCAGAGATGACACTAGATGAAGTCGATTGTGCTTTGAAATTTGAAATTGCATCAGACCAGAAGAGTGTTCTGATAAACCCGAAAAGGACCCCTTAACTTTTTATGGGGATACATCTACCAGAAGATGAGCTTTATGCACAACAAAAGATTCTTTTCCCCATAAATCAACACACATTACACTGTAGAAACAAACCCCAAACACCCAAATGTTTTTGATAGTCCCATACACACACGAGAAGAACAGATGGACAGAGCACACACTGCACAGCCCACTAAAGAAATGGATTTTTATGCTGAGAAGTGCCATAATCATATGACTGAGCTATTTCCATCACCCACTGTGAACATAACAATAGAGACAGGAAGTAACCAGTCTTTTGTTCAATTTCTGCAGGAAGAGACAACAGAAGAACACTCTTTGCAGATTCTTGCTATGCTGCTTCTTTTCTCAGAGGGAGTGCATATTCCTATTGAAGTTACCAACAAGAAACTGAAGGTGTATGAAACAGACAAAAAAGACAAAATATACTTTGAAGTGTCTATGGTCATCCTGTGGCTAGATATTACAGCGAGTGAGACAAAAAGGTTTGAATAGAAGAAAGTTAAGCAAATGATCAAATTCTTCCAGGAGAAAGTAGCCAATGATGATGTGCTTAGAATAATGGAAGACAAGTGCTCACTGGATGAGATTGCCACAGGAAAGTTCCTGGACAGTCCCAAGTTTCTGATGCAGTCGTATATTCGGGTTTATTGACACGGCAGAGTGCGCAATTGAATTTATCCAGACTGTGCACACCATGACAGAGAAATATGCTCCAAAGACAAAAGCACCAAGCAAAGACAACTGTGTGTATGACAGACTGTTTAAGCCTACTAGCACTGTAACAAGAATAGACACTATGACCTTGATGAAGAGTACAGAACAAATTATGAGTATGTATAAGGTCTTTCCATTTGCAAACAGTACAGAGCTTCCTGCTTACGCATCTGTTCTTAGATACAGCAGGGAAGCCAAAGAGTTTTCTACTTATCAGTTGAAAGACTACAGTAACTCTGTGAAGTGTGTGATTCTCTCTCTTTTCTGCTGCCTGCCATATGACCCTGCAGAGGGAAGTTATGGGACAGAACACATAGGAGATGTTTCTCCTAATTTAAAAGAATTCTTCTATTTGGAGAACCAGCCATTTGACACAACAAAGGCTAAGTCCAGATGGAGTGGTGCAAAGTCGTTGCAGACCTAAAAGGTCCTAGAATTGCATACTGTAAAGGAAGAAACAAGCTAGACTGCGGTCTTATAAATATGCTTATGGCTGTTGCTGAAATAGTAAATGCGCTAGAAGAAGCAAAAGAGAAAGTTCTTGGTTTTTTAGAGACTTTGAAGAAACAAAATGGAGAATTGAACGATGAATTATGTGGTGAAATTCAAGAGTACACAGAAGAATTGCTGAAGCAACTATCAAAAACAAAAGATATAGAAATACTGTTTTCTGATCTTAAAAGTGAACAATATAATAACGGAAGGTACGATGTATCTGGAGCCATTACTATAGAATTTTAGTATAGTTCCATTAGGAATACAATATTCAAATGTATTATTGGCTAATTCATTGAATAGAAGGATTTGCATGCATATATTTAAAGATGGAACTATGGAGTATTCTGACATGCTTGATGATTTTGTAATAAAAAGATGGTTTATCTTAGTGTTAGTAAGAACCCAAATATAAGGCTTATTAAGGCAAATTTAGATGCTATCCGCAACACCAGCTATATTTCAAAAAAGTGTAATAAGTATATTAGTTCTACCTGCATATACAAACAGGCCTACAACACTCTTATGAGTCTGAAGGATCAGCTATGCAAAAATAATGCTGAGATTGAAAGGTTCAACTTGTTTATAAATATACTATCATCTTTTCTATGAAACAGATCTTTTTGTGATATGTATTCCTTTCAAAGGGCTAGCAACGTAAATGGCTTCCGAGTTGTACTTTTCCTTTTTTTAAGGAAAATTTGTGCTGAGTAGTACAAGGATTTAGCTGGGAAATTTTAGAAGAATTGACAAAATAGTATAACACACCAATAAATATATCCTCATTTATATAGGTATGTCTCTACTTAATTACTATTTTATGTTTCATGCGTATTCCTCTAATTTTTAGAAAGAGATTTTAGTCTTTGTATATTTAGTGTTTTTTTACTTTTCTCTCTACTCTACAGGCTTCCCATAGTATATTTATTATAGTATATTCTCCTATACATAAAATGTAAAGTGTCCTGCTATTTTTTTATAAAAATACAAAATATTCTCTCTATTTACTTATGCATTATACACTTTAATATTATTTCTATTTTTTCGAGAGGAGCATGGAAAATACAAAAAAAGACAAAACTCAAAGACCCCCTAGTGGAAGAGTGCCACAGCCCCTGAGTTTAGCCGTCGGCAATATCTAGTGTTATGCAGCACAAAGAGAGCAAAATATGGTGCGCATTGGATAAAGACAATAGCATTATTGCAAGTAGAATACAATAGCGTATAGTAGAATATGGTCTATTTAGAGAAGGCTTGTTGGTATGTAATTATGCGTGTCTAGTTATGCTAGATTGGCCATGTTGAATAGTTATTAAAGAATGTAAACCAATAAAGTCTATTGCATTATTACTTAAAAACACTTTATTTTATTTCTGCTAGAGTTTACTAACACACTCTGTGTTATGTATTGGTGAGAGCATAAAGTGCTTAAAAAGTTAGTGTTGAAGCTTTTAGTTGGATTGGTTACGATCTTGCGTGTAGGTGCTTTTGGTAGTGTGATAATAAGGAGGTACCAGGTTCTAGCGATTTCATTCTAATTACTGCCAACAGCTTTGTTTTTAGTCTTTCTAGAAGACTTTTTAGTAGCTGTCTTTGATGATGGTTTTCTTTTTATTACTGGTGTTAGTGCTGGTGTGGAATTATTGTTGTTATGAAAGAGCGCAGCTAGCATGTCATAGTGTATTCCAAGATTTGCCTGTGTGTAGTTAAAGGCTTTTACTGTGATAAAGACAGTAGAATTCTCTTTGATATCTTTAATATCAATGCGTGGAGGAAGAATATCACTTTCCCAATTTGCATGCTTGGACTTAATCTCATCGTTGATGTTCTCACTCAAAAGCTTTCGCATTTTCTCGCACATAATTGGAACGGCAACTTCCTTGCCACTCAAAGATGTATAGATGCACAGTCCGTATGTAACTTTATCGTCTGTTGAACTTTCATTCTGCAATAGACTCAGGAATGTCGGAGGTAATTTTTTTTTGCCTCGCAGCAGACTTTCTCTCAGAAGTTTCTGAGTCGCACTTATACGAAAGCGGTAGTTTGTATACTCGCGTACGCTTCTCTTTATCTGGGTGTACCAACTTTTAGATAGCACACCTGTTTTTTCTGATAAATTAAGTGAGATATCTGTAAAAAAGCATTCTGCAGTGCAAAATCTGTAGTCATCTATGCCTCGAACCAAAAAGTCACTGTAGTAGTAATTAATGTAGCTTCTTTTTGGTTGAGGATCATTGTTGCTTGGTGATGCGGAAGATGGCTTCTGGCTGGTTGCAGCTGTATCAATGATCATTTTAGTAGGTTTAATCCTTTTTTTCTCAGTGGCATAATTTTTAATTATTTCGGTTCGAATGTATGCTTTATCAAAAAACATATATGGACTAATTATAGTACTCATCATCGTAAAGTTTGTAAGAAATAAAGGAATTCGTAGTGTTTCGGAGTTCGGATCAGCTGGGGTTTGGAAATCTACAAATCTAAAATGATTTTGGGTTAGACCATCTTCAAAGTAGTAAAAAACCACACTATGTTTAGTGTCATTCATTTCATTTAGAGATTTATCTAATTCTTTCACCCTATGCCAAGTGAAATTCTCATCTATTAATGACCACTTTCTAATTCTTCTATTATACTTAAATGGATATACATTAAAATCTGAACTCTTCTCTGGATAGGTTGACTTCAGTACAGACTTTATATACTCTACTATATATCGAATTGAATGAGTTTTCCTTTGTATAGATCTATTTCTAGCAATGTAATTTTCACAATAGGGAGAATATGGAATAGGAATGAGTTTTACGGTATGACGGGTGTTGTCAACTAGCTGCACATGGTAGTGATCTTTGGAGCATTGATATGCTATATTTAAAAATAGTCGATTTTGCTGTTCTATGACCATTGAGTTGGAGCCATTGCTGGTTGAATTTGTAGTCTTATTCAGGTTGTATTTTCCGAGAGTTGGCTTTACAATTGCTCTTTTTCCATGCAGTCTGAAGACACCATTCTGCGGTATGTATGGACAGTCTGACTGAAAAATTCCTTTAATGCATGCTTCTTTTTTTTCTGCTTTGCCTTCTTCACTTTTAACATCCATCACACAGGTAGATGGCGCACATTGGTAGAACGAACAAAACACATTATAGACAAAGCTGTATATTTCAATGGCACTCCGGACATTTAGATGCTTTCCATTCACAGATAGTTTTTGAACTTTCGTATACGCAATATTCGCTTTTTTTGCATCATCGTTCACTAAGTAGTATAAGTACTCTATGATGCATAAAGCCTTTCTAGCCTCTGAAAAAGGGGAAGTTTCCATTTCTTTCTTTATCTTTGATAGTATCTCGGGAGTTATCAGAACCAAGTCTCTGAGCACCTCTGGCAGCTTTAGAATAAAGTGCAGCTTTTCTTTTAGTGCTGCATCTGCAGATCCTGCACTCTTAATTTCCTCAGTTTTTGCAGAGATAATCGACATACTGTTAGCCCACCACTTAAGATCTGTTTGGGTTTCCTCATATATTTCTCCAAGTGTCTCTGGTTCTGTTTTAGATTTAGAGCATATGTTGTTCTTACTGCTATCTGTGTAGTCGTATTTTGCACTAATGTGATCTATGTCTATATGATTTTCTATGTAGTTTTTCAAATCCTCTAAAAAGGAATAATAATAATGACTATTTGACGTGATATCCTTTACTTCTTTCGCTTTTATCTCATTAGCTAAGCTTTTAATGCACTTTATCTTTTCAGCCAAGGAGTTATGGCGTGAACTAGTTAAAAAGTGCCAGAATTGATATTGATCTTTGTAGTTCTCCTTAACACTACATTCACATTTTGTATTTTCATTATCCATGCCACCTTTAGTAAACAAGTATGAAAACCCGTGGGGTTTATCTCGGGTTATATCGCTTTGTGCTTCAGATTTGTAGGCCTTGAGGTTCGTACAAGCCGTTTGGTACTTATCCGATTTAATGAATATTTTAGCACCACCCAAATAAGAATCTCTACTCTTTATAAATTTGCATCTTTTGGTTTTTAAATTATCGCCTGAACTGGTTAAAGTAGAATCTCTTGGGCGCTTTAGTGTGGTTGCTTTGACTGGATTATTAGGTATGCTTTCTTCCTGTTTGCTGCATACTTTACTAGATATATCTTCAATATTTAAATTGTCAATATTAAAAGCCAAAGGACATATACTACTATCTATATGAATCTGATTCCCGAATTCATCGATGTATACATTATACGAGATGTTATCTTCGGATACCGTATTTATTGTTAGATACATACAAATGCTGTATCCTTTATCATCTATATAAAATCGATCTCCAGAATCATCTATATAGAATGTAGAAATTATTATCGCTTTTTGTTCTGGAGCAATTTGATAGTGGGTGTCGCTTGCATGATTTTCTAAATTTGGTTCTATATCGTTTGAAGCAGAGAATTCATTGAGCAATTCCAATATTCTATTTCTTTCTTCATTAGACACAACAGGAGTTAAGTCACTTTTGTTTGAATCCTTCAAGAATTCTTCAATCTCGGTTATATCCAAATAATCGCATTCATTATTTGCAGCATGCGCCTCTGAAAACTTCCTAGTGTTCACTATGTTTTTTTCAGAATCCAATTCTTTATCTTTTGAGGCAGATGATTCATTGAGCAATTCCAACATTCTATTGAAGTCTTCATTGGGCATAGCGGAAATTAAGTCATTTTTATCTATATTTTCGAATAATTCTTTAATCTCTAGTGTACCCAAATAACTGCATTCATTATTTGCAGCATGCGTACCAAAAATCATACAGATGCCTATGACTAGGTATAGAATAACAGTTGTATGAGCTTTAATGCGTTTACTTGTTTTTGCATAATACGTCATTAGTGTGCTTTTTTAAAATTTTAAACTCTTTAAATAGCCAGTTTTTTTTAATTTAACCATGTCAAACTAATTGCAAAAAGCTTTTAACTCTCTCTAACTAATAATTTTTTTAGTCTCTTCTAGCTCATCCAAACCACCATGGCCATCTCCTATATCAGGAGTATCCTCTACATGCATGCGCTAGAAAAACCATTTATTTTACGTTTAGACATAATCACATCAAAATCAGCAAGAATTTCTAGCACGCCTCAGCATACTCTATGTTTCTTTCTTTTTTAAAGGAAAATTTGTCCAGAATAGTACAAGAACTTAGCTAGAAAATTTTAGAAGAATTGACAAAATAGTATAATTCAGCCTCTACATAAATTAAACTCGCTCTATTCGGTAGGCAATAAGGTGAAAGATAGGGCAGTATATGATAGAAATGGAATGCCCTTGCATACTATGCATCCTAAATATACTAATTTTCTTTATAAGACTGCGTCTTTCTAGTGCATATTTAGCACCACATGCAAAATACTCTTAAGAAAAATATATGAATCCGACAATATTAAGCTATTTCACAAAGGCATAGCAGTTCTCCATGTATTTATAGTACAATAACACTATAAATACACTTCTTGCCAGCTGCATAGTACTTTATGCATACTTTGTTCTTGTTATAATATTTTTTTTATTTTAGTCCCTGCATGAGAATACTTCTAACAGAAGAAAAGGTAAATATCCCAGAAGGATGCATAGTCACTGAGAAGAACAAGATTCTGACAGTCTCAGGACCAAAAGGAACAGAAACTCTTGATATCTCCCATATGTTATTATCAGTTGACATTGAAGAAGACGCACTTTACGTCAGATTATGGTCAGCAAGAAGAAAGGAAACACCAATCGTAAGAACTTGCGCTAGCTTAATAAACAACCTAGTCGTTGGATGCACAAAAGGATTCCTCTACAAGGTGAAGGCAATCTACAAGCATTTCCCTATTACAATGCTCATAGAAGACGCAGGAAAGACTGTTATAATCAAGAACTTCTTGGGAAGCAAGTGTGACAGAGTCATCAAAATGAGAGGAAGTGCAATTGCTAAGTTAGGACAAGAAAAGGACTACCTGCACATTGAAGGACCAAACATGCAGACAGTCTCTCAGTCAGCTGCAAACATCTGCCAAAAGTGCGTTCCAAAGAACAAGGATCTTAGAGTCTTCTTAGATGGAACTTTTGTTGTTTCAAAAGGCACAATTGATCAGTAAGCACCACAAGGAATAAAGCAATATAATCAGCCCATTCTGTGTAGTATCTTTAAACTTCTAATTTTTTCATATTCTATTGGCTATGAACTTCTGCAGGCACCCAGAGATGCAAACTTGCTGTCTACTCTGAAATATTTTACAGAACTTAAAGTGCATGAAAGACTAAAATATCATCATGCACTATATTACAGCGCATTCATGCAATATAGCCAAAGCATACTGTAAATAAACTGCACCTCACATATACCCATAGCATAGACTAAGTTACTACATAACCCTTGCTATTTAGCGAATGCGCATGTAAAACACATAGAAACTAATAAGTACAACTCAAGAACACTCTGATCCATTTATTAAATTTATGAAGAATTCTTACTTATATCTGAATATACTCCTAGGAGTATATAAATGTCAGTATAGAATAGAAGCATAATGGTATAAGAATGATTTCACTTGCAAATGTAAAGTAAAGGCAGTGCTGCCTAAACAAAGCATTTTTTATTCTGGCAGATACTCAGTGCTTGTGCTCGCAGCAGTCTGACTCGTCCTCTGGCAGGCGCACATAGTAGTACACTGCATTGAAGTAAATATCACTTAGCAACTGGAAAATGGCCATATTTGTGTCATCATCTGAAGAATCTGCTGAGCTAAAGAATCTGACAAGTGGATTCTCTATTAATTTCTTGTTTTTCCATTCGATTTGGGTGGATATGCACTCTGGTCCCTCAAAAAGCGAAAACTCCTTCTCTAAAAGAGTGTTCTTAAAGTACGCATTTTCCTTTGCCTTTATTCCAACGTAGTACTTGAAATCCTCTCTGTATTCAACAATTATTTCATCAATCCAGGATATATCTATAGAAGTCTCCTCCTGTCCCTCTCTGTAGTCCATTTCTGCAAGCAGCTCTGCACATTCTGAGCAGCATAGAACTGCCTCCCAGAATCCGTCTATTTCCTTGATTAAAGTGTCTCTCTCAGCCATTGTTTCCTTTAGGCTGTTGAAGTATGACAGTTTTAAGTTATGCTCTTCCTTTAGGGTTTCTGCATTGGCTGTGTCAATTTTGGATTGTATGTTTACGAGTGCTTTAAGTGCGTCTTCTGGAGTCATAAAAAGTTTTATTTTGAAAGTATGAAGTATCTAGAGCTAGAGTCAACAACCACAGGCATAGCAGGGGATATAATAGAAATAAAAGAAAATGCGCCCGGATTGAACATTCTCTTTGAAACATATTCCCTGAAAATGACCAGACAAGAAAGAAAAACCAGCAGGTCTGGAAAGTATAAAAGTCTGTCCCTTATGGTGACAGCAGCCCTGAATCTGCTATTTGTGGATTATGATGTCAGAATAACCTATAAGGATCTGAAAATAATCTCAAAAGAAGAGTGCAAGGCAGACCTAACAAATAAGCTATTCACAATTGGGCTTACAAAGAGCTACCAAGAGATGGCAGGCTGGGTTGAAAGTGTTTTCAGAACAATCCAAGAGTGTGCAGGCTCTGATGCAGACATAATTAAAGTAGAAACAAGGAAAGGGCCTTTTGCACAGTGCCATTGGAGCGAGTGCCTTGCAGTCCATGGGAGGTCTCTTAAAAGGGTTGTTCTATTTGTGGTTTTGTATTCAAACCACTTGAACTCTCCAATTCTTCTTTAAGCATGGAATGTGTAAGTAGCAAGTAAATATATCTGGTTTTATTTTTCTATTTTCTTTATTAGATCATTTCCTTTGAACATTGTGCTCCTTTCTGACTCTGTCTGCTAGATCGTGTGCATTCTCGTACTTTCTCTTGTTTTTCAGCCTGGGATTCCTTTTCTCTGGTTTTACACTTTTGTGTCTTTCTGTGTAGACCCTGTTCTTCTCCATTGCGAAATCAATTGGTCTTCTGAGGGCTGCTTCTTCCTCTGGCATGAGCTCTTCCTCTGCTTGCTGGATGATATTTGAGCCTGCTGGCTGGTCTGCCTTGCTTGCTTTGTCCACTAAGTCAATGTATACGCTGAGTGTGATAAGTGTTTTTTTTATGGGATGTGTCTCCTCCAACTGATTGTACATAATTAAGTTAAGAATGTAGCATCTGAGGAGAGACTCCTTTAATGAAGATTCTTCTGGGGTCAGTGAAGAGAGTGCAAGTTTAACCTCCTCTACATTCTGGAACTTAAGCTCAGAGTGCTTCTCTGCGGGCATAAAAAAATTTAGTGCATTTTTCGCTATATGAACTTGCATGCCAAGCACATTCTGCTAAATAATCTGCCAGAGGAGATTGAAGGAGAAGTGGAGCTGGCTGAGTTTAAGAATAGAAATGCATCAGGAACTGTTCTTCTGTGCAACAACAAGACGTATAGGCTTGTCTGCCGGGAAGACAGCAACACTTTCTTAATGAAAACAGACCAGGAAACAGCCAAGCTAGAGATGTTCTTGGAGTGCCGGGATGTAAAGTACGGGGAAAAGGAAATATTAGAAATACTTCCAGAGATAAGCATAGGGTCAATTGATACGGTAGAGTTGTACATTCCTAAGAGGCGGATGTTTTCACTCTATCCACTAACGGATGCAGAGTACAAGGAGATTCTGCTGAAGAATAGGTCTATAATAATAAGCCATAATGGAGAAGAGTATTTTGCAAAGGTCTCCAGTCAATCTGCATCTGAAACATTCCTACTTGTAAGAAGTCTTGGGATAAGCAAAGAGTCCCAGAAGGAGGAAGAAATAAAGGAAGCATTTAATGAAATACTTCCTCCAATCTTATTTCAGCTAATTACTCCGCATATTCATAACGGCCTTGTAGATGAAGTGGCAATTAAACGCGAAATAATTGCACTTTTCAAGGAAATATCATCTTCTCATGAAGAGTTCACCAGAAACCTGCTGCTTAATGGGCTGCAAGAAGTATAAACAGTCATATATCACGAATAAAGAGTATTAAAGCATAATATAACCTAATTTATCTGGATTATTCAAATACCTCCAAGAAATACTCTTACTAGCTTGCATGCATAGGAATACTTAAGATGTATATATATGAATAAGCTAGCCTGCCACATTTTAGAATATTCATTGAAACTTAATACTCGATGCGCAGAATGCCAGTGAGATACTCAAAGAAATTGAATTTGTAAATGCAGTTTATTACATATTTGAGTTAGAGAATACTCCTTGATGAATTGTAGACCCTCTTGCTTGTGTATAATCTACTTCTGGTACTATATTACTGTGCGCATTTCAATTCAATTTCGATTAGATATTTAGAAATAAAAGCATCTATATATGAAAAATAATATATTATTCAGAAGAGTTTTACTTTGCATCAGAAGGATAAAACAGAAATAAATGAAAGCGCAAGAGCACTGCATACACTGGAATAAAATAAAAGAAGTACATATACCATTAGAACACCGCAAATAAGACACAGAGTAAAATACTCAAGAAATTCGTTCTATGATCAGTTCTGGCTATATTCAAGCAGCAATTACCATCACAAGCCATTCAAATATAGTCTAAAGACATTATAATATAGACCATGCTGTCTTTCAATACGGTACATCATTAAAAAGTCTTTTATATTGCAAGTAGGTACTGCATAGGAAGAATCTTTTAGTCTTGTCAGCAGATGTAGGTTAATTCGGATTATACCTATCTAATATAGAACTAATTTCTGCTGCACTATTAGCAGGAGAAGTGATTTCGTCAATTAGAAAGTAGATACTAGAATCATTTGGTAAAAGAGTGAAATCTACATCGACATTCTCTTTCCTAAGGTTGCGTATATTCCGAATGGAAAACATGCTCAGCTGGTGCTTAGCTCGGAGTTTAGATGATTGAAACTTAATTTCAGCTAAATGCTGTTCATTATTTATCCAAATGTCTTCCATATTTTCTTGCTTATACAGAATATTATTGCAAAGAGTATTAAGCGAGGTAATATGCGAGTTGTCAAGCCATAAAAACCTAAGAAAGTACAGAGGAAGAATATTAAGAAGATTATCTGCATCAGTAGCACCCTTGCTATCTATTATCCGAAGAGAGCTAATTCTCATAGGCAGCTTCAAACAATGAATAGGATGCACCCCATCTTGCATCTGCAGGTTGCACTTATTCAACACAAGAACTTCTAACTTTGGAAAAAGTGCAAGAAACTTAAGAATTGAGTTGACCCCGTTTGGGTCATTACAGGAAGTTACGCCAGTTAGCTTGAGCGACAGAACATTTGGGAGCAATAAATTATCTATGGGAAGCGCATTAAACTCCCCAAAAATATGTATGTCCTCAATTGCAATTGATATAATACTATCTTTAGTGCTTATGGTTTCGAGAATTGTAAGAAGCTCCTTCATGTATATTTCTTGCGCATCATCAGGTGTTTGTTTCTTGCAGAATATAGTCACTCGGACTTCATTTGGGGTAATGGTGTAAGACAAAAGAGCAGTACTGTAGCTATTCACAGAATGTTCGAGTGAAATTTTAATAGCCCCAGGCTTTCTGTCTTCTATGATGTCATCAAATAAACTCTGCGGGGTTTTAAAGCGAATGTCGGCAGGAAAGCTTTTATACCCATAGTATTTATTCACAGTCGATTCATACGTTGCAGATAGAGTGTCCACCACGTAGTTCTTTACATTTGTGATGTTCCAAGCAGATGCCCTCCACAGGAGAAAGAAAAAGCTTACGTACGCGCGTAATAGTCTGGCTCTCATGTGTAAGTTGCAAACTAGAATATTTAATTTATTCTTATATCATTGGGCCGAGGAAAGAAGATCCAATACGTGCATTAAGTAACCGCGGCTGTGGACATTGGTCTCTTCTTCAAGGCAGTTGCAGGTTGAATATATATTGTGCACGTGCATCAGTGTATTGGAGAGATCTTCCGAGATAGCCAGGCTGTCCTCCCATATATTCTTGCAGAGAGTGACAATCTGGGGCTTGTTCTCAATAATAATTGCAATTTGCAGGATGGCATTGTACACTGCGATTGCCTCTTTTGACCGGCCCCAGAAGAGAGAGAGGAGAACACCACGAGAATTCTTTTTTCGCCATATGCTGTATAGGGAGTATGCATTTAGAGCTAGCTCTGGCAGGCACGGGTCTTCACCAGAGTTGATTATTCCTTGCTTGTTTATCCTGAATATTTCAAATATGTCCTCAAATATACTGCAGAGGGTTTGGTTGTCATTGAGCATATTATCAGGGTACTGCTTGATTATTAGCCTGGCAATGCACGATATGTGGGAGTAGTTCTTCAGGCGGAGAAGGGACGAGAATGTGTTTCTTACTTTCTGGGCATTGTCTATGCTCATTCGGGTGATGATTGTCGCTATTTCCAGATACCTCTCAACCCACATATTTGTATTGCAGTTGTTAATTGCATGGATGACTAGAGAAAGAGCCTTTCTGGATATTCTGAACATGCGCAGCGGCAGAATGGGATACAAAGTGGACTCCTTGTAGACAAACCAGCCCTCCTCGTACTTTTTAAGCAGAATGCACTTGTCAATCATTGCTTCCGATGCGCCTTCTGCTCCTTTGCTTGAGCTCCATTTCTGCAGGGAGATTGTCCAGTAGAATTCCTTGTGCTTGTTTGAGTGCCAATTTTTTATCGTATAGAAGAGAATCTCTTTGTCTTCTGCTGGAAGGTCGGGGATTGCGCTATCTTCTGCAGCTTCTTCTACTAAGTTGCGAAACCGCTTGTCAACAATCTCTGGTGAGGATATGTCTGCATCTATCTTTCCAGAAAGACCCAGATCGCGTATGAGGTGTGCTAGGATTTTTGTGGTTTTCTCGTTCTTTATGTAAAGGGAGGCAAGAAGTGCCAGCTTATATATGCCTAGGCTTCTTTCTTCAAGCTGTGCATAGATGATAAAAAACCTTTCATACTCTTTCCGGCACAGAAGCATGTCCAGTATGTGGTAGTAGTCTGCAGTACTTATTTTTGTCTGGAAAGACCGGTCTATATATATCATGTATGTGATTGACTCAATCTCTTGCTCGCAGCGCACATCAATCCGTCCTGTGCATGTGGGCTTGAAGTTTCGGTCTATTTGAATTGCAAAGAGAATGCTCTTTTCAAAATTACAAATAGACGAGAAAGAGCCCGAGTAGCTTAGTGAGGGCCTGTTAGCATGACCCTGTGCAATGCAGAAGAGAATATTTGAGTAAAGTGAGATTGCATGCGGCATGGAAGAGTTCAAAGGGCATTCTGCAACAGAGCATTTTCCAAAAGAGTTAAAAATATCCTGGACAATGGCTGTGTTTTTTTCATTTGTAAGTATGTATGGGTTCTGGCTGCTTTTAATACTAGTTAAAGTGTTATTGTTCGATGAACACGCGATACGCTCCAAGGTCATTACATTTTTTTGCATCCTAATAAAACATTGGAAACATATGTATTTGTTACAGAATATTTTGATTTCAAATATTCGATTAAATGCGCCAGAAATGCAATACACAGCACAGAAGCGAAAGCAAAAAGGTCTGTTAGAGTGCCAAGTGCATATGCAATAGAAATATAGAGTGCATGAGGGTATGGTAGTTTGCAGCTTGCAAGATGAAAATACATCTGAAAAAAGACACAGCCTTGCATCCACATAGTGAAGACAAAACTAGAGTGAAGTTTCTGTAGACATGGAAAAGTAAATAGAAATAGACTTGAAAGGTAAAAGAAAGGACACAATGATCAAGACAGAGAACCAAATTGTATCTAAAGGATTTAATCTATAGATATAACACCCGAATTCACAAAAACTTAGTTAGATAGAATATATCCAATTCAATCATATAGATAATTAGATCTAATTAAGCATATGCTTCTGAATAGAGTTAAACAAAGAGACAAATGTATGCATATATAGATAAAGCTGTTGATATAACCCGAATCAAAGGAAATCCAATAATACAGAAAATTCGGGTATATCAAGAAGAGGCATAAAGGCAGCAAATATCCACATTGTAAATACGATAAATTCCACTAGAACAAAAGTATTTAGAAGAGAAATATATCTGTATATGCTAGGAAGTGCATCTTAACATATTTTAACGTATAAAAGTGACAGGTTAGAACTGCTAGCATATGTAGTATATATTTAGGCTGTTATGTTATAAATTCCATAGATAATTTCATAAACACCCATGCTTTGTGTAAACAAATAATAAACATTCAAACTGTTCTGTTCTATTAGATATCCACCCAGAGTACATATATAGCATGCAATTAAGAAGCTACAGGAATACACTATCCTTTCGTATGAATAATGTTCATATAGTCTATATGTCAGTTATTTTCCCAAAAATCTCTTTATATACCATTTATATTAAGAGGTGTGCTTTATGCCTTGCCAAAGACCATGCAGTGAAATGAAAAGAGCACTAATGAGTTTTGCTTATTTGCATGGCATAGCAAAGAGACAGATATCCATAAGGATGGCTTATAATAGGAGAGTACGAGTTTAGAATAAATTGACAAATAACTATAATAGGCATATAGTTTAAATAAAAGTAATAGGAAAACTAGTTGAAAATAGATATAACTACAGGGAGAAGTCCATGAATATAGCCAGAATATAAATTAAGGGAGTGTGCTACAGCCAGCAGCCAAAGATTAGCTTAAAATGCACTTTATGAAGGATTGAAGATCAGTAAGAATTCCTGTGAATAGTGCACAGTAGACAGAGAGTAATTATACCACAGAAAACTAGTAGGGGCATAGTAGGCTTGTATATATAAAAATAAAAATGGTGTAAAATTTATGAACGCACAAAGCAGTACGCACCCAGTAAAGGACGGAAAGAAAGAAGAAATACTAGAAATAGAAAGAACCATGCAGGCTCTGTGGAAGGAAAGAAAGGAGTATGAAATGGATGCAAATCCAGGACAGAAGAAGTATCTTACCACCTTCCCATACGCATACATGAATGGCAAGTTGCATCTAGGGCACATGTTTAGTTTCAGCAAGGCGGACTTTGCAGCCAGATACAAAAGAGTCACAGGATACAATTCACTGTTTCCATATGCATTCCACTGCACAGGTATGCCCATCAAGGCAGCTGCAGATAAGCTAAAAGACGAGCTCACTGGAGTAAGAAAGACAGGGCAGGCAGATATTTTGCGGTCAATGGACATTGAAGAAGAAGAGATTGAGAAATTTGCAGATGCAGAGCATTGGCTGAGGTACTTCCCAGAAAAGGCACAGCAAACACTTGAGAGGTTTGGGGCTTCTGTTGACTGGAGGCGCTGCTTCATAACCACAGATATCAACTGGTTCTACGATTCATTCATACGCTGGCAGTTTGAAAAGCTGAAGAAGCAGAACAGAATATCCTTTGGGAAAAGATACACTATTTACTGTCCAAAGGACAACCAGCCATGCATGGACCACGATAGACAGTCTGGAGAAGGTGTTCTACCGCAAGAGTACCAGCTGCTGAAGGTTCCTTTCATGCAAGAGGAAAAGAAGTACACCCTTTTAGTAGTTCAGAAAGAGAATGCAGCAGCACCATATAAGTGCGTAGTAAGCACAGGTGTCACATACAATATCTTGGACATGCAAGGGGAACTTCTAATTGCAGCTCCATCTACTCTGCCAAATCTCCAGGCGCAGCACTACAGTGTAAAAGTAGTAGGCACAATTGAAGGAACATCACTTGTTGGGGGAACCATTCAGTGCAGCGGAGAAGAAGTAGTCATTGAAGGAACTGCAGCAGTAACCCTGCCAGCATCAAAGATTATTCTCTCATCAGCCAGCAAGGTAGAGGAGAAGAAGGAAAACAAAAAGGAGCAACAGACAGAATATCCCACTCTACAGTACTACGAGCCGCTTTCAAAGGTAATTAGCAGATCAGGTGCAGAGTGCATCGTAGCCCTTGTGGACCAGTGGCACATAAACTACGGAGAAGACTCCTGGAAGGCACTCGCACAGGAGTGTCTGGACGAGATGACACTCACCAAAGAAACACGAGAGGCAATGAATTGCGGCTTGGATTGGCTGTCTAAATGGGCATGCAGCAGGAGCTACGGTCTGGGAACACGCATTCCGTGGGATACGCAGTATGTCATTGACTCACTGAGTGATTCTACAATATATATGGCATTCTACACTGTGAAGCATCTTCTGTCAGAAGACATTTTTGGAGAAGTTCCTCTTCTGGACAAGTCCCTGATTGATTACAACTTCTGGGAGGCAGTCTTTGGGGAAGAGAACCAGAAGACAGAAATCTCCACTCACCCAGTGGTTCTTAAACTGCGCAAAGAATTTGCGTATTTCTATCCAGTAGACTTGAGAACATCCGCAAAGGATCTAACAAACAACCATCTTCTGTTCTTCGTGTACAACCATGTTTCTCTCTTCAGGAAAGAGCTGTGGCCCCAGAGAATATTCACTAATGGCCATGTCCTTCTGGATGGAGAGAAGATGAGTAAAAGTATAGGGAATTTCCTTACAGGAGACCAAGCAATAGATAAGTTTGGGGCAGATGCTGTGAGGCTTACTCTAGCCTCAGGAGGAGACACAGGACAGGACAGTAACTTCTCTCAGCAGGCATGCAATGCCTCTGTTCTTCGCATCCACAAGATATACAAGCAGCTTTCTCCAATTTTCAGTGGCTGCAGGTTTGCATCCCTTGAGGCAGAGATAGAATCACTTGAGCTGCAGCTAAAGAAAGAGCTTTCATCTAAGTTTACACTAGACTCTCTTATGCTAAACAAGGTTCTCTCCATAAAGAACCAGACAATTGACGCGTATGAAAATCTGTTCTTCAGAGAAGGTGTCATGCACGGGTTCTATACACTTGAGCCACTCATTGAGCACCATTCAAAGGCATCTGACAACCACACGCTCATAAAGTACGCATGGCTGGTATTCCTGGCTTTGAACTACCCGATCATCCCGCATACAACAGAATACATCCTGAAGGACGCAACGGAAAAGCCATTTGGCACAGGAGAGATTCTTAAGAAGTCAGAGGTATCACAGAGTATTGTGGATATGGGGCTGTGGATTGATAAAGTAGTCGCACACACCAAGAAGGCCATGGCTAGGTACAGAAAGAAAGGACAGCGCATATCCCACATAGAACTTGCCTTTTTGAAGGAAATTCTTCCATGGCACGCAAAGGCAGACACCTTGAAGAGCACTCAGGAGATTAAGGACACGGATTGGAAGGCGTACGGTGTGTCTCTTTCTGATGCCCTGCAGTATGCATCTGCAAAGCCAAAGATACTGCCAGGCAGAATAGAGGCCCTCACTCTTCTGCACAAAAGAATAGCACAGGAGCTAGAGCTCACACAGGTTGACTTCGTAGAGGACACGCGCGGTGGGCTTGATCTTCCCACTGTAAGAATTCTGAAATAAATATTCTTCACCTGCAAATTTATAATGAACCGACAAAAGAAGGAGAGAACTGGGCTGAAGGCGTTCTCTGCCATGATACTTTCTATTATGCAAAAGGAAAAGTCAATTGAATACACAAAGGTAGCAGATATAATTATGGGAATGACAGAGGGCACAGGGGACGACAAAAATGTAAAGAGAAGGGTCTATGATGCGCTTAATGTCATGTGTGCAGTGAATCTGATCAAAAAGGACAAGAAGATGGCATACATAACAGATAACCAGATGTGCTCATGCGAGGAGGAAGTAGAAAGAAGACTCGCCTCTCTGGGGCAGGCAATTGTTTCGGCCCCAAAACTGCGAGAAAGAGTGGAGGAAAAAAGAAGAATTCTTGAGGAAACAGTTCGCAGGAAGGACTTGCTTCTGCGGCTTATTAAGAGGAACTCAGAGAGAGAAATTGAAGAAAAGGAAAAGCTGCATCTTCCATTCATCCTTATAAGCACAAAGAAGAAATCAAGAATTGACTGCGAAACAAATGATAGAAGATCGTACTTCAAGTTTATTTTCACAAGTCCATACAAGATATACGAAGATGTGCACATTCTCAAGCAGATATTTGGAGATGCAAGTGTTCGGTCAGAGGTGAAGGAGCACCACAAAGGTATCTCACAGGGCCAGAAAGAGAATGTAGAAGCCCCAAAGAAATGGAACCCACCCCATGAGATGGACCGAGCCACACCAGGAAGCCCACTTGGATCTAGCTATATTTTCACAGAGGATGATGACTGGCTAAATTTGTACAACTTCTTAAATTAGAAGAATAATTAGTTTAAGAATACCCTAGGTGGTATTAATTTATTAGTAATGAAGGGATAGCTCGTAAATAAAATCAGTTCATTATTTATTTAGCCCAAATAATCCAAAATGCACTAGGTACCTTTTTAAATATTTATGCACCCAGAAGGATTCTTCAGATTTCAATTCAAACAATAATTATGCTTTAGCTTACATTAAGCCATAATAAAGATAAATAGACAGAATATATCTAATACAAAATAACCCAAAAAATAACTACAGATAATTTATATGGAAAATACACCTACAGTGCACTTGCGTGCTTACAGTTACAATATTATGGCTAGAATACAAGTTCCTTCAAATATCTCTGTCTTTTTATTCATTCTTCAGGAATTTCAGTATTTGAAATATTATAAAGAATAATAAAGAAATCTTCTAGTAGAACAAAGCTCAGAATAATTTAATAATTCACTAGGATATATTTCGAAAGAACCACAAATGGCTGAAATTCCCTGAGATATGCAGAATATGCATTGATTCTGGTTAAACATGCTAGATTCAGTAGGAATAGCTGTTTATATGAATAGTTCTCTAAATTATGCAAAAGAATCTGTTACTTCTAAAGACCAGAATGTCCTTGTAGAATGTTCTGGTTAATTTCTAGTGATTTCACGCATTGAGTGGCAGTGCACATAAGCTCGTCCTGAAAGCACAATAAGAAGCAGCATAAAAGAAAGCATCTTGCAAATAAGTCTAAACCATATTCATACAACAAAAATATAGTTTATATGCACTCAGTAATATCCACTATATTATAGTAGTGCTGTATTTTTTTATTGCTCTTTATGGTTTTGTGCAAAGTGCTTAGCTTACTGGATATAACACAGCCATTGTTAAACCATGAGGCAGAGAAGAATAAAGTACCTGCTATTTTCAAGGCGGTCGTAGAGATAATGTCTAATTCTGAAACAAATCAGGTTACAATTGTATACATAGAAACCAACGGAATACAGATTGGTATTAATTCAATACTTCACTACAACAATGAATCAGTAATAAGTCTTTCTAAAACACTTGTCAACAAAACGACCCAATACAGAGTGAATAATGACTTGATCACGCACCTTCTAAAACAGAAAAAAGCAAAACAAAGTTAATCATGTAATAAAGTGCCTATATAGCCAGAAAAGAATGACATTATAATGAATATATTACAAGGCGTTGTAATACTTGTTGGTACATATTTTAAATACAGCAATGCATTAAGCATAGGAGACTGTGTATGCGTAGATGGAGCATCAACGGGATATCTGCAGAAGGAGATGGGCATGGGGCTTGGTGCAGGGTTCTCTGGCATGTCAGGATTATCTGGGATGGGAGGAGCTGCCCAGACAGGTGGAATGACACAGCAGATAGGGGAGATATGCACATGCACGCCAGTTTCCATTACAGTGCCAGCACCAAGCATGGCAGCCATAGATGCCAGTTCAATTGTGCAGCAGTATGCACAGCCAGCTGTAGCCCAGCAGGTTGTAGCACAGCCAGCAATGAGCCAGATGGTTATGCAGCCAGCCATGGCAGCATCACAGGCAGCAGTAGGCCAGGTAGTAATGCAAGCAGCCCCGCAGCCAGCAATGAGCCAGGTAGTAATGCAGCCAGCCATGGCAGCAGCACAGCAGTCAGTAGGCCAGGTAGTAATGCAAGCAGCACCACAGGCAGCAGTAGGTCAAGTGGTTATGCAGGCAGCACCACAGGCAGCAATGAGCCAGGTAGTTATGCAGCCAGCCATGGCAGGGCAGATGGTTGCTGTGGCAGGTGGCCAAGCAGCAATGGCAGGCATGCAAGCACAGCAGCTAAGAAAGATAAGAAAGAGTGAAATGGTGCTGCATGCAGCAGAAGCAGCCAGTATAAACAGTGCAACCCAGGCAAGCAGAATTGCAAAAGCAGCCATGGCTGTAACAGAAATAGGTGCAAAGGAAGCAGCGCATGCAAAGGACATGGCAGCAATTGCGCACCTAGCAAGAGTTGAGCACCAGCAAAATACATCACAAGCCATGCGTAACTACGAAGCCATGCAGAGAATGAACTACCCTACGCAGCTAGTTAGGTCTATAGTTCCTGTGTCAGCTGGCTCCATAGCCGTGCAGGCTCCTGCAGCTACAGCAGTAGCAGTGCCTGCGCAAATTGCAATGGCAGGCTTGGGGGCAGGAGCAGGAGCAGGCGGCCTGGTAGCAGGCGGAGGAGTGTCTGTTATGAAGAGTGCACCTATGATGTACGGTGTGGTGGGTGGTGGTACTGAAGGGGTTCAGTGTATCTGTCCCCCAATCTACAACCAAGCACAGGAAGAGTCTCTGGGAGAAGCATCAGCAGATAATGGGTTTGGTGCACGGCTGGCTGCAGGCTTGGCGTCGCAGATTCTATCTGAAGCGTACAGCACAAATAAAACATCTGATTCGGATATAATGTGTGTAGAGCTGATAAAGTCAATGCAAAATGCAGCAAACCTAAGGCAGCAAGTGGCAGAAGGCAGGCTTTCATACTGTTTGAATGAGATAGGCAAATCCAGCTCACTCTCTTCAATGCTTGCAGAGAACCGTCTGTGCTATTGTTAAATAAATATCTGTTATATTGTATGTTAATTAGAATATTATCTCTTTAGTGCATTCCAGGTGCACCTGATCATGGAAGAATCACTATATGCTTGATTATTCATTGTTTCAGCATATTAATACTGTGGTATTTTGTCATACTACATGATTATTACGTAGATATAAGACCCTTTCACTTTCCACTTTCCAGAAGACTCTTCGTATACTAGAAGACTACCACTCTACCAAATTGTATAACCCAAATTAAAACAAGCAGCAGATGACAATAAGAAATATATCCAGTATGAATAAGAAAGAGATATAGGCACCAAAGATATTCAAGTATGTGATAATAATAAATCTCCTTTGACAACTACACTATCTGTTATCTGGTTATAAAATACTACCTTCTGAATGAACTATTACTAATTTTTGCACATTAACCGTTATATATATTATGCATGAATCTATCTATTCTAGCACTACCTTCTATGATTCTGGCTTTCTTCTGAAGTGTAGAACTAAGCCATCTTATTATTTGTGCAGTCCTTAAAGGACCATGCACTACTGGTAGATAAATGGGAATTGATCAGAGAATTCGTTAAGATTGGCTTATTCGTATAAGAATTGAAGGAATTCTGCTTTTGTTTCATCTATTCATTTCTTTCGTATATGCATTCCCTCTTTTATATCTTTTATTTTTTTAATTTCTTGCTAAGCCAGATGCACAGTAGTATACTGCTAAACTAGCACTTTTGCAAATTTTTATGTCTATTTATGCATACAGCCGTAATATTATACAAGAAATATTACAGAAACAGGAAAGCCTGCAGATGAAGGATATAAGCATAAATATATCTGAAGATATAAATAATAGTGAAGTAATGGATATTTCAGTCTGCTCCCTGGAGACTCTTTTATTTAACTCGCTTAAGAATATTCTTGATAGAATTACTGATGAGACAAATAGAATATTTATATCATACAGTGGAGGAATTGACTCTTTATTGTGTGCTATGCTTTGCTTAAAGTACTTTACGCACAAAGTGTTCCTTATAAATACGGCATTCTCATGTGGTGATACGTGGGCATCTCGTGACAGAGAGACAGCAAAGGAAGGTTATACATATATATTGGGTAGGGTACAGGATACGAGCAGATGCATGTTAGTAGAAAATAATGTAACACGAGAGGAAACAATAGCAAGAAAGGAGGATATACTAAGTATATCAGACGGGACTACAATGGACTTCAACCTGGCAGCACTCCATTTCTTTACAGCAAGAAAGACGAAAGAGTTAGGGGGCACTTACATCATAACAGGGTCTGGTGCAGATGAATTATTCATGGGGTACTCCAGGCACAGAAAAATTGCAGAAGAAAAAAGTGCAGTGCGTGTAAATAAGTCAGAGGACAGGGCAGATATCTCTATGATGTGCAAAGATATAATCAACAAGAGAAAGGATCATGATGAAACTACTTTTCTTCTAGTGAGACAAATTATAACAGATATATCTGGATTCTGGGAGAGTAATCTGCAAAGAGACTGCAGGGCAGGCATGCTATGCGGAGTACTTCAAATGTCTCCATTTCTTAATGTGGCTGTGCTGGCGTATGCATTGGAGACATGCTGTGCAGAGAGAGTTGAAAAAAAGGAGCTAGTGGAAATACTGCACAGAGAGTATCCGGATATGCATATAAAGAAGAAACTAGCAGGCCAGTTTGGCTCTGGGATATCAAACGTAGTAAGAAGTATCAGGTGCCGGGCACACACTCTCTGCCGCAACAACGAGTGTCTTTCCCTTGAGTGCACAAAATACACACGTGATGAAAAGTGAATGGCATGATGTAATCTAATCAGCCAAATAACCAGGCATATACTAACTCACCATAAGGCTAATCAGTAGATTCTATATATCACTCTGTTAGATATTAATTTACTATTTACTATTTACAGAAATAATATGAGTTAATTGGATATAACCAGAGTTAAGGGGGTTTATATGTACAGACAAGAGCTACAGATGTTTGTAATAATTGGAATATATCAGGTACATTGGGTACATTGGGCTATTATTTGGATATCTTACACTATTGATCAGAGTGGATTTACAAATAAACAGCAACCTAGTTACTATCTAATCTGGCTTGCACTGTGTTTCAAAGACACTTTCTTGCAGGGGATGGATGGGGCTGTGATTCAGTAAGTCTGTTTCAGTGTGAAACAGAAATATTATAAGATTGGTGCATTTCACAACAAAATGTGAAACAAAAGTATATAACCTAGCAAACCTGCATGTTCAATGGCAAAATATCAAGTAGCAAAAAGAGTAGTTGTAGGAGTCTCTGTTGTAGGATTGTTTTTAAAGACATACGCTGCTTCTAGAATGGCAATGCCTGCAATATCAGGGCCGATGTCGCAGATGTGCTCTTCACAGTTCATGAAAGGCACGAATGTTTTAGGATCCATGGGGATTAATGGAATGGGTGGTATAGGAAATGCATTCCAGGTGGGCATGCCATCTATTTGTCTTAGAGAGGGAAAGGATGATCCTAATCAAGTTAAGATGCACCCTCTCGTTAAAAAACTCACCCGAATGAAGGCAGTGGACTCTCTTCTAAACTTGGACGATACAAATTGCACTATTGGAAAGGTGTCATCAAAGAGTCAGATCTGCCATCTCTTTAAATTAATCAAAAGAAAAACCAACACACCAGAAAAAGCAGTTAGTATTATTGCAAATACTGTCTCCTTGGAAGACACCAAGGGTGTTAGTGCAATGTTTTTGTATGAGCCATTTGGCATTCTGGATAAAAAGAAGAAGAAGAAGAGAACAATTGCAGAGATTATTGGGCCAGCAAACTCAAACACAACCCTGAATGAGTTTGATGACATTCTCAAGAGAAATGGTGGCCGTGCAGCACGTAAGAGAAGCAAGTGTGAGGAGTGCTTGAAGTCTCTTAAGAATGATCTTGCTACAACTGATTTGGAGTGCGATCCATGCGGCGAAACAATCAATATTCCTTTTGGCATGATGGCAGGTGCAGCATAATTTTCTCAAATAAAGGCTTATTGAACTGTGAAAGTGCGCCAGTTGGTTTATAAACCAGAAAGCATTAATAAATCAGCATTATTATAGGGTGAGGAAGGACTTGCTATAATAGAGGTTCTTGATCGATTTAATTGTTTTTGTAGTGAAATTATGGGTTAACTAGAGAATGCAAGCATGCATGGCAGACTAAAAATAAAGCAGATATTATTTTACAATAAAGCATACTTAATTATGTTTGCGCCAATGTACAATTATCGAATAGTTTCGGTTGTATATTCGGATGCACTAGGCTAAGAGAAGTGTCTCTTTTCATGGGGTTTTTAAATCTGCAGGCAGCATAAAGTCTATCCGAATATAACCCGGATATAACCCGATGTTTGAATGGTTTTACTTACTTCTCATTCAGTAATACGCATTCACACATTATGGCTATATTAGTGTGCGTATCAAAGTGATTTCAGTTAAATATATGAAAACTACCCTGCTATAACATATAAAGGGCCTGGTACTGACTGCGAAATCTTCAGATTTTATGCGCACAAACACAATATGTTATCTCAAAACCACCCGAAACTCTCTAAGATCTTTCTGTGGGGATGAAATCCTGCAAGTGCTGAAATATGCGCATTCAAATTGGCCGCAATTAATATTCTTAAATCACAGTAGTACTCCGTGCATTGCTAAACATTCTTTATTCATTCTTTTTCTGTGCTGGGTTTATCTCTTCTGCTTCCTTGCTTTCCTCTGCTACCTCTCTTTTAGCATGCCCAGATGGTGTTATTGAGTATTCTACACGTACAATGGAGCCATTTAGCATCTGGTCTGTCAGCTTACCCTTAGCTGCTGTTGCTTCTTCCACAGTATCAAAGTACACAAATGCATAGCCTCTGCTATACCCAGTGTATTTGTCCAGGACCAGTTCTGTCTTGGTGAATGGCAGACTCTCTAGCTTCTCATTTAGCCACTGTTTCAGCTCATCCTCAGTCACTCTTATGTCTATGCCAAATATCCCTAGGACATTCACTGGGACTTGCTCTGCAGGAAGAACTCTTTTCTTGTAGTACGTCCTTGGTCTTTGGTCGTAAAATGAATAGTGCTCTTCCTGCCATCTCCCTGGCTCCTGCCACCTCCCAGGGTATGCTTCATATCCAGGCCGCCTTCCCCGATACCTATCCACTCGGTAGGCCTGTGGGGGATACGACTTGTATCCTCTGGGTGGATGGCTTGCGCCTTCTTCTACTCTGCTATATCTATAGCTAGGATATTCTTCATATCTTGATGTTCTCTCGATTTGTCTGTACGGCCTTTTTCTGTATCTATTGTATGCTGGCCTGTATCCTCTTTCTAGATCGATTTTTGGCCTTTCTGCCTGGTCACTTGGGGCTTCCTGCTGTGCACTTTTTTGTTCTTCCTTTTGGTTCATTCCAAATTAAAAATGTAAAAATATTTTTGTTAAATCAAAATCTCCTTGCTTATCTCATTGATCTTCCATGCTGCCTGCTTATTGGCGGACTCAGAGATTTTTTCCAGGAGACTCTTCACGATTTTCTGTATTTTTTTTCTTCTGAAGAGTTTCTTTCCATGCAAAAGTATTTTCTGGAAAAGTCGGCCATCTGCTGAAACAAGTGCATTCAGGAGACCGGACAGAAGCATTTTAAGCGCCTTTCTGGCAGACTGTCTATTTGTGGTAGAGGTGGTCTCTTGCCCTCTCTGCATGGAAATTCGGAGAAGGCTAAGTCCTGTGGAAGTGGCAGCTGCTACAGCTGCATCTTCTAATGGGGAAGTTTTAGTGCTTTTTTGGTAGACTGCCAGGATGTGTGACAAAAAGGAGTGCGGCTGCACTCTTTTAACTGATGGCAGTATGCAGGTGAATACAATGTGGGATATTCTTCTTGATTTATCAGCTGCCAGCTTAAGGGTGTATCTTACAAGCAGCGCACGCTCTGCTTCTGTGAAGCTGAAATCTATTTCTGGCAGTTTCAAGCGAGATAGCACAAATGATATGGGAACAGGCTGTGTGCCCTGTCTGATGCTGTACGGGTACTTATATGGCCGGCTGGGCCATGCTGCTCTGGCAAGTATGCAGAGTGCATCCAGGCGACAGTGTGAGCCAATGTCCCCAAGTAAGGGGTCCGTAGTATAGCAGTCTAGCAGGCTAAATAGAATGGACTTTGCTCTTTCCACAGGAACAAGTCTCTTTATGGCCAGCAGATAGATGTACGAAGCATATCCTGGGGATGATTTAAGAATAGACATTCTAGGGCACTCTTCGTTCTGGATGGTCTGCAGCAGTGGGTGCTTTATAATAATCAGTGCAAGAACTGTTGTTTGTGTTTTAACGGCTCGACCAAGGCGCAGTGCAATTTGTTCGTTAATACTGTGCGCATGCAGCAGAAGCACTTGAAGCACTTCTTTTGTGAAGATATTCTTTGCCATGCAGTGCATAATAGCAGCTTCTGCATGCGGAGCTGCGAGTCCAAGAATCCGAATAGCCTTAATCTGCAGTCTAAGTGCCTCTGCCTCAATTTTCACCAAGGGAGAGAGTATCTTTGGTGAAATGTCCTGCACAATTCGGGCTAGCGTATCCAACAGCTCTGCAGATTTCTGCCTTTCTAATTGGCCGTTGAGTTCTGTAGATGAATCTTTTTCGGATATTTCTGCAAGTGTCTTCCGAACTGATAGGTTGTTTATTTCACTCACACTTGAATATATTCCATCTATCTCCTTATCAGATAAACATATCTCTCTAGAAGGTATATTTTGACTCTGAATTATTTCTTCTGTATTTTTTGATTCTTTCTGCATCTCTGTGTCTTTTGCTATATCTGACATTTTCACTTCTTCTACGTCTTCTGATCTTTTCCTTTTTTCCTCTCTTCTGTGCTGGATTAGGCACACCCTGAGAGCGCACACTTTGCTAAAAAGGTCTGCTGCATCCCAGGTGCACTCCTGCTGTGCGTACACCTTCAGCTGTGCAGCTCTTTTTATGAGAAGAGGCACTCCTTCTGATACAAGTACGACTGAGAACTCTGCAAGCAGGCTTCTGCTGATTCGCCCAAATTTAAGAAGTGCCTTTATATCTGGCCTTCTGCTGCGTATTGTGTCAATTATGCGCAGAGACTGGTCACATGGATTGTGCCCTAAATACTCAACAAGCAGCCCAGACGCAGTCTTCCTTACATCACTTGACCGCGAGAATATCGAGAGAAGAATTAAAAAGGGAAGATGTGCTTTAACTCCAACCTGTGTCATCCCCCAGAGTATCACCATAAGCCCATTCATGACCTTTTCATTTGATATTTTCACCATATAATTCTTCACTATTCTCAAAGCTATTTTTACATTTTTGCTTTTCTCCCCTTTCTTCTCTCTGTATATATGAACTCCCAGCAGGGCGAGCATGGCAGGTGCCCAGATAGGATTTGGAACTGTCTTCTCACTATCTTTCAGAAGGGCATCAATTGTGTTTTCGATTAAGCTGCTTTTTTCCCGAATCTTCAGGGCTGCTTGTATTGCTTTTATCTTCACATCACTGTTTGACTCCCCTAGCATCTCAATTATTCTATTATAAAAGAGACCGTCATAATCAAGCCCTCTCTGCACAACTGCCTTGGATATGCTTACAAGTGCCTTCTGGGCCAAGAATGACTTTGTCTCTAAGTGTGCAATTTTCAATAAGATATCCCTATCCACACTAAGTCCTCTTTTTATCCCGTATGCCAGAACTTTCAGACCAAGTGGCAGGCCCATCTCTATCCCGCACACACTAATTTGCTGATTCTCATATATTTCAAATATACACTCTTTTTCATCTTCTCTCCCAGCTATTCTGAGTGTCTGTCTGTTAAGCCTGCTGCATATAAGACCAAGAATCTTATATAGCCTGTCTTGTGGATAGTGCCTTGCCTGCTTCTCTGCTAGTCCTCTGAGCCGACAAAAGGTCTCCTGACTCATCTGCACAGTAAAAGGATTGCTTAGTGTGATTTCAATCTTCTCCAAATATTCATCTGAAAGCATTCTCTGAAAATAAAAAGAATTCCATTTATTGGCCTGCATAAATTCTTAAGATATTTGCGCACCCACTAAGATAAAGAATTATTGCGTGATGAAAATATCTGAATTTAAGACTTTTACGGTGCTCATCATCTCGTGTATCTCAGCTTCTTTTTCTGCTGAAACATCCCCTTCCTTGAAGAGACTCAAAACTATATCAGACAGAGCATACTTAGTTACTCCTATGTATATGTGCATAAGACGCACTTTTCCATCATTCCTGGATATATACCCATCCACTTTGGCGATCATCCAGTCAAGCATGTCTGGCTGCTTCTTAACTTCGACTGGGCGCACAGAGGACCTGTACTTGCCCAAAAAAGTATCTATTCCACGCTTGAACTCTGTGGACGTATACTGAATTGATACAACAGTTGCACCATCAACATCATTCATACCTAAAATATCTTCAATGTGCAAATCTACATCAGGTATGGGCTGCATTAAATCTACAATAAGAAACTCATCTTGGTCCGTGCCACCTGCAAACATATACTGGTAGTTCTGTGCTGCTATGAGCTGTGAGATATCCCTGTGCTCTCGTGGTATTTTAATGTCAATACTATTGTCGTATAAAAACATAAAATTTTTAAATGGAAGAGTGTAAAGAGCTATTCCAGAATAAAGACAGCCTTTCAGATGAAAAATTAATATCCCAAATTAAAGAGAAGCTGGAGAAGAAATTGAAGCAAATAAAAGAAATGTCCAGTGAGCTGTCAGAAGAAGAAGCAATTAAAATGATCAGCCTACTGGAGAAAAGGATGGACTGTCTTGATAGGTGCAAAAGACTGTTCACTAGGGGGAGCCTATCAACTGATAAAAGCACCAGCCAATGAGTGCGTCTTTAATAAACTCTCAATTAAACAGTTATCTAATATACCAATCACTTTATTTCTCCGTAATTTCAAGCTATTTAAGACGCAAGAATCTGGAAGAACAGAAGATGAACAAGGAAACAACAATAAGATTTATATTTGCAGGAGTTGGTTTAGTATTAGGAGCAGCTTTGGTATATGCTGGTGGAAAGGCAGCAGACAAGTGGTGCAAGAAAGACTCAAAAGACTCAAAGACCACCACCCCAGTAGATAAATAGATCTATACTAGATAGTCTACTGTGTTATAGTGTGTTTACAGAAAGTTATAAGATATTCGAATACGTATGGATGCATTCCTCTTGATTGTAGTGTCTAAATAAATACATCTTACAGCATATGAATTTTGTTAATTTTGTTAATTTTAGTCTTGTATGTACTATAGTGTACACCACCTGCAAAAACCCCATGGAAATAACTGAGATTATTCTGGTTATATCCGGATTATAGTGCCTTTTCCTACAACAAAATCTAGAATAATTATCTACTGATAGTATTCAGTCCAGGTGCCACCCCAGATCTATACTTTTGAGGCAGTATATTTCCTGTAAGTACAAGACCAAGACTGATTTCTTGCTAAAAAGAAAAACCGCACAGCTGCCAGCTGAAAAAGAAAAACTAAAAATTCATTAGAGAAGACCACTTAGAGACTGAAAACTACTGTATTCTTAGAGACTACACATATTCCTAAAACTTGCAATACATGACTACAGAGTGACTAGTAAATACATAAAGACCTGAATAAGATTCTTGACAAATATCCGTGGAATAATAAATAAGATTAACGGCAATATTATCTTTATTTATATCATTAATATCTTGCTACTCCAGTACTTGCAACTTTGCAGAGATTAATATTAATGGCTTAATTATTTATTTCTTTGAATAATTTCATCTTGGTATAGCTGAGTCAGCACAGTCTTGCTCTAGTCTAGCAGGCACCAATCTATTTGAATGTTCTTCATATAATTGCGGAATGTCTTCTGGGATTTCCTTTTTGGCTGTTTCTTCATCTGCTGACTTTATCGTATGAGATTCTTCTATCTGGGCTTCCTTCTTGGAGGAATCAGACATACTTTCTGATTTAATGGCAGGTTCCTGTGGAGTGATCATTTCCTCTTGTTTTTCTTCTGTCTGAAGTATGCCTAAATTAGCCTTCTTCTCTTCTTTCTGCTTGTCTAAGGTGACTGTTTCAATTGCTTTGTTTTGTTCCAGAATTGGCTCTGTTTGTTTCATCTGACTCTGGTCAATTACTGGCTCTACTTTAATGCTCTGTTCTATATCTGCCTTTGGAATATCTACTGGATCCTGTTCCTGTGCTCTATTTAACAGGCTTTTATTTCTTGCCTCTTCTCTTTCAACTATTTCTTTCCTGTACTTTGCGTATTGTATTGCAATACTTGAGAAGTTATATGCACTATCCTTCTCGTACGCCAAAGTCACAGACCGAATAAATGAGTAGTTAAGACTATCTAGCTTCTCAGCCAGTGTGTAATTTGGTCCTACACACCCAGTTAAATTCACTTTTGCTGCAGGCTCTTTTTCACTTCTTCTTTTAGCTCTTAGTACTTTTTTATTTGGATTAAATTGTAGTCCTTCCTCTTCGTTGTCTGATGGGATATCTATATCCTCTGTTTTTCTGCATTTCTGTGGGATTCTTCTCTTGCTTGCTTTAATAAGGTGGGTTTCTTCTATACTGCCTGTCTGATTTATTTCTTGTGTCATCTTAATGAAACTCATTAATCTTTCATTGCTTATAGTTTTCGAAGATCAAACAACCAATGAACTCCATAGAAACCTCCCTAATTGTAGCTATAACAAACAGAGAAGCAACAAATAAGAATATTCCCTTTAGAAACACATAGCACCTTATAAATAAACAAAGGGTTTTGGTTGTTTTTTTGAAGATGAAACATAAAGTAATTACTAAACTGCCATTCACTACTGCACTAGGCTCAAATATAATATGAATATAGCATAATAGTCTCAATTCATGAGTGCTCATTCATATTTCTTTTTAAATTGATTCTGTACTGATCTGCTTTTATGCTAAAGTATTTGGTAATTTGCAAATTAATGCACCTCCTCCTGATCGACTATATTATGAATACTGCACCTCCTGGGATCTTTTCAAATTTAACGAATTCCTGTTGATAATAATAATGCAGTAGTGCATAAATAAAATTTTATTTTCATTGCACATGGAACAGAAAAAGAACTCTTTTCTTGCCAAGCTGACCCGCATAGAAATAATTTCTATTCTAAGTCTTCTGCTAATTATTCCTGCCATTAAGCTTATATACCGCATGCTGTATTTGTTTCCATTGTCGCCTTCTGCTGTAGGCATACTTGCCCCAATTGTTCTGAACACCATAGGCAGCTCAATAGGAGTAGCAACCATTAGCAAGTCTACATCAGGTGGGTCTGTTAAATCACCTGCTCTTGTGATGAAAAGCATCCTGGGGATTGTTCTGTGCGAGGCCAACTTTATTTTCAGTATTCTGTCGTTTTTCTTCCTGAAGGAAAGAGCGTTAGAAATAGAAGCGAAGCTGGGGGGAGCAACGGAAATCCCATTGGAAATAGTACAAGCATCCTGGTGCATTCTTGCAAGTGGCTTAATCTGCGGTATTTGCGGGATGGTTTCCTCCATGGGAAGCTCAGTTGTTAACTCAGCAAGCTCCATCTCTATTGCAAGCAACTCAAAAATGTTTTCAAAGCTTATTAGTCTGCAGCTGATTATTGGAGGAGTTGGGATCTTTGGAACAGCCATTTCCTTCTTTTTCCTGAAGCTCCCAAGCAGCCTGGGCTAGGCGTACTTCTGAGCCTGCCTTCTATACGTGAAGGACAGGCAGTAATAAATGTATTCTTACTTTCGCGGCATGAGATTAAATGTTAAAGGTGCTTGTCTTGGAGTAAGCCTCATTCTGTTAGGACAGACCAATGCCCCGGCAGCATTACTATATATATGGTAAATTGGTAAAACCAGCACCTAAGCCTGCATTACTGCAAAGACCCGAGGACTTTCCTCAGAGAAGATCTCCGAAGCTGCCCACCAAGACAAGTGCAAGGGCACAAAAATATTCAATAAAATATTCTGCTTTTTTATGGTGGTATATACCTTTGCGCAGATATATCTGCAGCCTAGCGAGTATTCACAGGGCAGAAAATATGAAAGAAATGAAGTATCTGTGTCTTATTTATGCTATCCAGAACTCATACATCTTCCGTTTACTGTAAATACACAGTTAGTTCTGTGATGCATTCTGGTTGTTTCGGGTTATTTTGGATATTTTGGTTATATTCTAAGCATACAGCACACTTAGTATAGAATCATTCGGGGTTATATCGAGTTATATCATGGTAAATTGAAGTAGAAATAGGATTAATTCTTTCACTTTTGGGTTGTTCTTATACGCTCTTTTATTTTGTATTTTTGCACAATTTAATCTGGTTTTATAACCTAATTATGACCCGAATAGTATTATTCTGATTGTTTTATTGTGGGTATGCCTGCAGCAACAGAAATTCCCAAAGAATAGTAATTTTGTCTTGGAATGCTCTGAAACTATTTTTATTTTTATGCTTTCTCTTGTATTAGCTTAGTTCTAGAGTACAATATACTATGAATAGGACAGGTCTTCTACTAATACCTTTCTAGCTTATTCATGAATACACCATGTATATCCCTGCTAGAATGACCTATTCTTTATGAGTTTTAATTGTCAAGCTAAGAAGCACACTTCAACTATCTTTTGCATTTTCATTTTTCAGAAATAAAACTGTATCTTTGCAAGATTATACTTTCTTTCTAGGTACATCTTTTAATAAAAATTTAATTAATAATGGAATAAATTACCACACACTGGGCTTTATTTCAGCAGCAAACACAGCCACAGTAAAACTACTGCAATGGAATAGCAGTAAACTAGTGAATTTTCACTAGCAAAGAAAACATAACGGTACCTTCTATAAAATAAACTACACTAAAGCCAAACACATGCCTACTACAAAAATAACTGAAATTGTCTAATAGAAAAATATTCCTACTAGACTGCCACCTTCAGGATATGATACTCCAGCTCATGCAGCATGTTAAATAAAAGGCAACAAATAATACTGTAAAGTATATTTAAAAGAAAATAAGATTTATTAACCTTCTAGAAACCAAGACAACAGAGGTTTTTGTAATAAATATTGCCTAGATGCCTTTATGTCTCCTTGAGCAAAATCCAACATATACCTTTCTTATAGACTATAACCAGAGCATAAATTACCTATTTTCTAGGATATTTCTAAAATATGCAAACTCTTTATTAAAATGGCCATTCGAATCTTATTCTGTCATTCGCATTATATGATCTTAGGTTTAAAATTGGAACTTCCAGGTTTGCAAATATATGTGCATACCAGATAAATCCAGAAAACCAAAACAATACGCAAAGTATAACTGGCACAAATGTGTATATATAAGTACTAATGGATGTCCCGTTTGAATATATCTTTTTAAATGAATTTCGGGTAATTTTGTACTGACTAAGGAAAGAAAGTGTTAAGTATAGGATGTTATACAAACCCATAATAAAAACAAGTGAAAGAGCATGCCAAATAATCTTAAGAACTCTCTCAAAAGTCACATTGTCACTGTATGACTGCGGCTGCCGCTCATTAGAAATCATATGCAGCATATGAAAGAATACAATGAGGTAGGCCAGAAAGGCAGCAGTTTTAGCATATTCAATTGTTTGAAAATAATAAAACCCATTGACACTCATAGAACTTCTACTCTTAATAGTAGAAGAGCAGATAATCTGAACTAATGTAAAGAACAACAAACCTGATAAAAACGAAAAAAACTGTATTCTGTATTCACTACCTGAAAAACTATCTGTCATGTATATAGTGGATGTAAACACTAAAAAAAGAGGAATCCATCCTTGCATCCAAACCGTGCAGTACAAGAAAACTGAATTTATGCCTTCTAATATACTATGTACCCATCCTTCTTCCTTGCAGTCAAATCGATTTATAGTTTTATTATGTTCTATACTGTTGAAATTAGACCTTCTACTATCAGGAATAACAAACTGAACTATATCCGTATCAGAAAGGATATCATTGTTCTCTAGCTCTATTTCTGTATCTGATAAGCATTTCATCTCAAGTGCAACTTCTTTCTCTATCTTATTCATATAAATTTTTTAAGTTTGGGATAATTTTTATATATTGAATATATTTGCTTCAATAGAAAGTATAGTATAAAATATCCATGTGAATTTTTCATATGAGAGAATTCTCCTGGGCATTACAAATTTCCTTCTAATAAAGTATCTATATGCTGAAATAATGAATAAGAATTCATAATTTCAATGAAGCAGATACTCTATAAGAACTAATAGAACAGCAGAACATCTTTGTTAGTCCAGAAATTATTTAATTAACACAAAGTAAATTTATCAAAAAATAAAACAGCATTGACGTGCCCAAAAGGGGGTGACAAGATAGTCTGGAGATAGTAGTATTTTAGACTCTAATAGTAATAGGGGTAGTTGTCAAGGAAGGTTTATTTTTGTAATCCTATGGATGTCTTCGGTGACTTTGACCTTTTGTATACTTGATGAGTGTACTTCTTACTGTTGATATATTCTGCTTGTTTTAATATTTCCATATAATCTTGTGGCTTCAGAATAATGAAAATGAAATTTTTACCACAAATAATAACTGTATTTATTGTCCTGTAGAATATATTAATAATAACCATATTTATTCTTATGTAGAATAGATTAATTAGTTTATTAGTTTATTCTGATAATGCGCTAGCTAAAATTAACCCAAAACTATTTAAAGAGTTAAATCTTCAAATAAAGACTAAAATTTAAGAATGTCTTCTCTAAGAAGACAAGTATTGTGGTATTGGAGCTGATCCATGGCACTTAAACCATATAAAATATAAGTATCTCTAATTTTATCAAGGATTGGTAATTTTTGCAGCATTAGCAATTTCATCTGATGGCATTGGAATATATGGGAGTGCAATAATTAATGTAATCCAGAATAAATTCTTCAACCCAAAGAAAATAAGCATGCGTGTATACTTCTTGCTTGTTATATATGGGTTCAGTAGCTCTCGCTCAGTTTTAATAGCCTTCAGATGCTCAAGGAAAGAAATTCCTAAGTATACCAAGGTGTAAAAACTCAAAGAAAAAATAGAAACAACCATATAGTACGAGAAACTGCGGCACAAATATTGTATGGAATCGTAATTGAACATGTCAAATACATATGGTAATAGATGACCTATATAATAGAATGAACCAATAAAACCCAAAAAGTTAATTATTCTTATAGTGCAAACTATATAGAAGTAGTTCTTTTGGTATACCTTCATATAACCGTTTATATTTAAGAAGTCAGTGAAGAATAATTGAAGTGAAAGACCAACAAATGAAGCCACTATTAAAGAAATAAACCCAATGTTTGAAACTTTAAATTTTACAACCATTATGAATAGGGAGAAAATCCCAATAGTACTGTATACAGATGCATATATCATATATGAATAAAAATCTATGAATATTTTGGCATAGCTATCCAGCCAGTTCAAGAAAGAATAAAGCTTTTTTAAGAGATACGTTGGTCCTTTAGGTGACCATTCATCTTCAACTTCTTCCATAATTTTATATCTTTCCCTTTGCTTCTCTCTTTCTATTTCAGTTTGTCTGTCAATTTCGTCTCTCTTTTTTCTCTCCTCTTCTTCTATTGCTCTTTGCCTCTCTGCATGTTCCATTTCGCATTTCTTCTTTTTCTCTTCATACTCTCTTTCATATTTTTGCTTTCTTTCTTGTGCACGTCTTTTTATTTCTTGCTTTTCTTCCTCTGGGGATAATTGCTCTGGTGCTAGACTAATCTTATTTAAGTCTTCATCTTGTTTTTGTCTTGTGCTTACTGAATATGATGTGCTTGGTTCCTGTCTATTCAGTAAAGGCTTCATCTCAATTGCAGTTTCATTCTTTTTCTCTATCTTATTCATTTTTTTTAATTTTTGAATTAATTTTGCATATATAGATAGAATTATTTTGATGAGTTCATGCCATACAATATTTGCATAGAATTTGCAAGTGCAGCTGATTAAATGAAAGTAAAAGGAAGATATGGACATACAGACAATCACTCAAGTTATATAGATATAATTTTATATAACCCAAAACAAATTATTTTGTCAGTCTCTCTCTAGTACAGTAGTAATTTTAAATAAATTTTTATTTTTAGTCTTCTAGTCGACAATCGAGTACAAAAATTAAATTTCGCATTTTCAGTTATGAAGAGCAATGTGAATAAAGATAAAGACTATTAATAAACTGTCAAAATTTATTGAATTTCTTCTGTTGATTGCGCTTGCAGCTCATTTGTCTTTCCAATCAGCTTCATTGAAGATATTTCCAGCTCAAGTCTTTGCATCTCCAAAGCACATTCTTTTTCTCGGCCTAGAAGGCCTGCCATTGTCTCCTCCATTCGGGAGAGTGCCTCAGCATCTGCTGTTTCCTTTGCACGCGCCTCCTTTAAGGCACTTTCAGCTCGGGCAGCAGACTCGCGCACTGCCTGTGCCTCTCGTTTGTACTTGCAGGCTTCTGCTTTTTCTTTAGAGAGCAGAGCAGCCACAGACTGTATCTTTTTCATTAGCTCAGCGCATGCACCTTCCTTTTCTTCTGTTGCCTTCTGCACTTCTTCCCGTGCTAGCACAAGCTTCTTCTGTAAGAGATCTCTCTCCTGCTGTGCTAGAAGCAGGCCTGTGTTCGCTCTTTCCTTTTCCTTTATCTCTCTTTCAAGCTTTCTCTTTCCTGCAAGAAGGTTCTTTCTTTCTGCCTGCCAGTCGATTTCTGCAGTTTCGTGTCTTTCTCTTTGGTCGTGCAGCTCTGTCTCCAGTTCTGCAAGCATGTTCTCCTTCTCCTGTGATAGAGCTTGGACTTGAGAGACTGCCAGTTGCAGTGCATGCTCTGCATCTTTCTCCCGTACCTGTGCCCGTGCAATCTGCTGCTGCATTTTCCCTTTTACACGTGCAGACTCAACTATCTCAGCAGAGAGTTTTGCCATCTCGGCCTTATACATAGCCACAACCTGCATGGACAGAGTCACCTGCGATGAGACAGACTGTACGTTTACCAGAAGGTCATCAACATAACGAACAAGTGCCTTTACTTCAGCCACCACAGATGAGTGCATCTTATCACGCCTATCATTTTCAATCTCTGCTGTGTGTTTTGCTCTTTCTTGCCCATCAAGCAGAGAGGATACCTCCTGTCTGGCAGAAGCAAGTTCCTGCGCCAGGTCAATCTCCTTCTCCTTTCTGAGGACTATTTCCCTGGCAAGTGCTTTGTTCTTACTTCTTTCACTCTCCATATTCTCTTCTGCCTTTTGCACTTCTGCCTTCAGCTCTGCAATTGCCTCTTCTGCTTGCTGCTGCTTTAGATGCCCGTGTGCCACTGTGTGCTGCAGCTTTTTCATTTCTGCATCAAGCTTCTGCTTATCTGAGATCATTGCCCCAAGCTTCTCATCAACCAAGTCAATATACTCCTTCTTCAGCTCTTCATATTCCCTCTGTCTAATTGTAGCCCTTTCTCGCTCATGGTCCAGGTCTTTTTGCAGCCGGGATATTTCCTCTTTATTCTCCCTGGGGGGAACAACAATAGGAGCAGGTGCAGGGGCAGGAACAGAGGACTTTTTGAATGCTTCATTAAGTCTGTGCAGCTTTTCGCGCTCAAAGGAGAGCAGTGACTCAAGTCTTTCAAGTTCGCCTTCACTGTTGCGCAGGGCTACTTCTCCTTTGTATCTGAGGGACTCTGTCACCTTAATTTCATTCTGTAGGTCTTCCATCTCTGTGTGCATTTTTCTGTTTTTCTCCAAGGCAGCATCTCTTTCGTGTGCTAGGATATCTCTCTCCTGCTCTACTAGGCCCTGCTTATTTGCGGCCTCAAGAATCTGCTTCTGCATCTCTGCATTTTTCTGGAGGGTCTCTGCATGGAGTGCCTTCAGTTCTGCCAGCTCTGCAAGGAGCTTCTTTGTGGCAACTGAAGCTGCGTCCTTCCTGGCGTGCTCAACTTTCTTCTCAAGGTCTGCTACGTTCTGCTGCATTTCCCGCGTGTGAATAACAGACTTAGTCAGGGCGCTCTGTGCTGTGGTCAGCTCTGCCCGGATCTCCTGGATTTCTTTTTCTGCCTCTGCGCGTGCGTGTGCTGCCTGAATTTCTTCTCTTTTGTGCTGGGCAATTGCACTCTGTGCCTGCTGCTCTGCCAGGCTGTAGTCTGTCTCAAGTGTGCTGATTCTGTCAAGCAGGTCTTGTATCTGCGCAGACTGCCTTGCAATCTTTATGTCTCTTTCCCTGATCTCATCTTCTGACTTGCGCACTTCAAGGAGAGGGCGCACTTTCATGCAGAGCTTCCACCATGACCAGTTACGCACAGATGCGTAGATCTTTATGTTCTTCTGCAGGAGGGAAACTGCCTGTGCTCTTTGCGTGCGAAGGGTTTCCAGATTCTCAGAGAGAAGGACTCTAAGTCTCTTCTGCAGCTCTGTAATGACTCCGGAGATCTTTCCATTTCTGTGGTCTTCCAGGTCTGCAAGAACTCCCTGGCGCAGGAACAGGCGGGTGCGTCCTATTTTGAACAGGCTTGAAGGAATTCCTAGTTCTGTGAGAAGGGCAATGGCTCCCTTCTCTGCAGGCAGAATATGCTCCTTTCCAGTGCGTGAGAGCAGAGCGTATCTCTGTGTAAACTCACGGAACTCAATTCGGGTGGGGAATCCTTGCCGCGAGATGCGCACTCCCTCCAGGACACCATTGCACTGCAGCTGGTGCAGAACCTGGGCATCATCAAATATCCCGGGTTTCTTTGCGCGGTTTGGTAGGATGCATCTCACAAAGTGCGGGTTAGTGGAGTGCAGCATCTTCAGAAGGCCAGCAAGCTGTTCTTTGTGGCCCTGTGCGACTGTGCGGAATCTGGTTGCTGTGAGGCCAGATCTAGCAGACTCTGAGGGAATTGGACCGCGTGCTCCCAGCATAAGAGACGCAATGTCTTCATCCAGCGGATCTTTATTTTTTGCAATCCACCCGTCCTCGCGGTACTTAACTTCCCCTGCATAGTGCGTAATTGCAAAGCCACTGCGTACCTTTGGAATGGAGAACTTGCTGTGCGAGTCCCAGACAGAAGAAATCTTCCGAAGAAGTCTTTCACCTGAGCCTCCTGGGAGAACGCACTCTTCATCAAGGATTGAGAATATTCCTGTCCCTGGGGTCTCCAGCAGGTCAATTGTCGGTTGCAAGTCAAGACCAAAGTCAATCACATCCCACTCAAGGCCTTCCTGTAGGTACGTTTCCTGCTCTAAAACGAACATTCTGTGGTTGAAGAACTGCTGCAGCTTCTCATTTGTGTAATTAATGCAGAGCTGCTCAAAGCCGTTATTTCCAAGGATTTCAAACCCTGCAATATCAAGGACTCCAATGTAAGACTGGGCGTGCTGTGTTGTCCGCAGGGATGCATTCACCAGATGGACAATCCAGCTGAAAAGTCTTTCATAAAGCACTTTGCACAGGGACGAGACTGTAAAGCTTGCCTCCTGTGGGGTTCTTCCATGCACAACTACCTCTGAGCCAGCCCGTATCTTTGGGCGCAGAAGAGTCTCTTTCAGACGAAGGGCGTCTACTCCCAGAAGGCTTGCAGCTGCTGCAAAGTCTTCAGTGCATTCTGCGCGTATGTCTACGCATGCACTCTCCTGGACAAACTCAACTTCTCCCAGGTGTATAATTGCAGCAAGTATTTTGAATATCTTCTCCTGGTTCTCCTGTGTGAACCCAAGGATGTCCATTGACCTGTAGACTTCGCTAAGAGGCGTGTCTATACCGCCCTGTGCAGCACCAAGTATCTTGTACGCCTTGTTACGGTGCAGTTTCAGTGCATCCAGTGTGCTTTGGTCTGCGTGCCTTGTCAGCGCATAAAATACGTGGTAGTTCTGCTCTCCACTTGCCTGGCTTGTGACTCGAGAGGACTCAAGCAGGTATCTCTCTACAAAGGCCCCAACTATCTCGCCATTTGCCCCAAACTCAATCCGGATGAACTTGCCAAACCTGGAACTGTTGTCATTCTTCTCTGTCTGGGCATTTCCAAAGGCCTCCAGCAGAGGGTTTGTGTAAAGAAGGCGCTCCTCCAGAATGCACGCACCCTGTGAAAGTTCTCCACTTACCTTTGTAAGGAATGCAATTGCATGCTTTGTGTTTTCTGTCTTTCCAGCACCAGACTCTCCTGTGATAAGAATGGTCTGCGGGGTGGATGTATTTCGCATCAGGTGGTATGCCTCTCCTGCCACAGCGTATATGTGGGGTGGTTCATCCTCTCTTTTATACACAAGAGAATATTTCTGCACAAATTCCTTTGTGTATATTGGTAGATTTTTGTATGGGTTGACTGCGACAAGAAAGAGGCCTGAGTACGTGTACTGCATCTCTGCAAAATACCTTTGCTTTAGGTTATGCAGGATGCTTGGCTCGTTCAGATACGACAGATGTGCCATGTTATCCACCAGGTCAAACTTAGAAGGGTTTGCTTTCTGCAGATTCTTCCACTCTGCAGTGAATCTTTTTTCACCTACTACTATCTCTGCCTGCTCTTGATCCTCTGCAACAACTTGGCCCAGATGGTATCCTTTGCTTGGCTCCTTCCACCAGACTAGCTTCTTGGCTGCATTCTGCGGGTCTGCTCGCATACCAATCTCTCCAGATGGACATGCACTCTTTGTTTTTGTTTCTCCCTTATTCATAAAGATTTTCAGCAAAATTCTTTTTTTAAATTAGTCTCGTAGAATATGGCGGCACTGATTTATTGACGTAATAATAAAAGAAGTGAATCAGAGTGATCGTATATTCCGGGCTGAATAAGTGTATTTTCGTGATCTATGGGCTTATACCTGTTTTTGTACTATTGAAATTTATTTGTTCCTTTGTGGTTTCATTAGGGATATGCTTATATTAATTATGTGATCTCATGATAAATAAAGTGCATGCAGGCAGTTTAGACAGCACTAGAGGCAGAGAAGTAGGATATTTTTAGAAGATTTAAATGTAGAATTTCCAAGGCATCCACAGGACTGCTTAAGTGCATAGACTGCAAGAAGGGATTATTTAAGATGTTAAAGAGAGAAATATATTCTAGTGCTGTAGTGGTATATTCATTGAGTAGTAGTATATGGATAGTTATAAGTAGTATATAATATAGTGATTTCAGATGAAAATATACTCATTATATGCATGTTCTGTGGTTTCTTGCGAATATATGTGCTCTTACTAGTGCATTCTGAATAGTCTGGTCTGCCGCATGGATGGTAAATATGAATAGAGGAAAGCAAGGAGTAATTCGGGTTATATCGGGTTATTATGGAAGTGACTCTTTGGGTGTTTTTGGTTCTTGCATATTCCAGATGCTTTGTCTCTCTGTCTGCTCTAAATAACAAAAGAATCTGTATATTCTGTCCATAAAAATAATTCATTCTTAAAGTCTCTTTAAATTCCTTTGGAACCTCAAATTATTTGTCAGGTTCATGTCTTTGCTATGGTGAATTTAGGGTAAGTTATCGGGATTATTTTGTGCTCTTCTGGAAACAAGATAAAATATACTGTATGTGCTATTTATTGCATACTTTTGATCATTTATATATTTAGAGTTTGCTCCTCTGCCGTGCACACCACTTAGTCCCTTCTATCCATGCGTGTACGCATGCATCTTTCCAGAAGGGCTCTCAATCCATTTATTTTGTATGAAGTAGTTTAATATTTGAGAGAGCTTTTGTTCTGTCAGCCCCTGGAACCACTTTAAAATGTGTTTCTTTTCCAGTTTTGTCACAGTTTTATACAGTATGGCAGCCTCCTTCAGGGAGTAGTAGAGAGTGAAGGGAATGGAAATCATGCTGCAGAAGGACTGTTCTCTCTCTGAAAGGAATTGCATGGCTACTTCATCTGAGAGAGAGGTTGTCTCCTTGTCAAATAAATCTCCTTTCTTTGTGTTGTCGTCCTGGTATATTTCTGCTATTTTCTTTCGCATCTGCAGCTCCAAATACATTCCCTGGAACAGGTCCAGATATTCCTTTGTTGTAAGCATTTTCAGCAAAGGCTTCATCTTAGTAAGAAGGTCTCTTCCCTCTGGACAGAGAGATCTCTCTCCAAGCGAGTGTTGCTTGGCTGAAAGAAGGCCTTTGTTGAAGATCAGGTGCCTGAAAAGCTTTCTCTGCATGAGCACATTTCTGTATGACTCAAGAAGAACTTCTTTTGTTTCTCTCTCCAAGGGCGTGTCTGTCTTATAGAAGGAGACTTCTTTTATAACAACCTCTGCATCATTCGCATACTCCACCTCAAAGTCCTGTCGCAGGGGCATGTATCCAGATATTTCCTGGGAGAGTGGAAGACTTTGCACGTTCTGAACTGGCTCACCCTCCAAGTCTTCTGAGTTTGTTTGTTTAAATATATCTACAAAGTGTTCTTTTACTTCCTGCGGGGTCTTTCTTCCGACGTACGCTGCAATGTCATCCCAATTCCCAACTCCATGCACAATTAAACCATCCACAAAGAGTAGCTCTTCTATCATCTGCCACCCAGGCGTGTCTGCCTCAAATAAAAGACTCTTTATTACGCGGTATTTATGCGTGTACTCGTGCGTGCGTATTTGTGTTCTTTGGATTGCACACAGCGGGCATATGTCAATGCAGCAGGGCACACACTGTATCCACATCATGGAAGATATATTCATAAGACACCCATCACACCGAATAAGACACGCATTACCATGGGTCTGCGAATGCGTAACAACCATGAAAATTTAAAATAAAACGAAAGACATAATATATGCAAAGCATCCCCTCTACAGGAACAAGAAACCACCTAAACCCATCTAAGCGTATAACTACTGCAGCCAGGGATATTATGTAGTTTTATGGGTTATATAATTGTAAGAAAATTAGTTAATTTATTCAGGTGATTATATCCTATTATATTCGGAATTATCCCATTATAGAGTGCGCATCTGAAAATGCATCTATCCCAGTAGAAGCACATAGGACTAGGTATTCACTTCCATATGCCAGTTTTATTCAACTAATTCAGGCTATTCAGAATATAGAAGTATTTAGTCAGATCTATCTGTGTTTGCACTCTCTTTATTTGGCAGTTTATGCAACAACCTGAAGCCTTTGTTCTATCGCAGTATTTAAACCTGAAATATCTGAAGCTGCCAATTACACATTTATTATGCAGTGCTCCCCAGAATAACAGCAAGCCTGCTCTTTGACTTGCTGCTCATGTGCTCTGACTCTGTACTGATCTCTTTTATAATAGAGGGATCCTGCCCTTCTGCCTTCACTGCCTCCTGCAATCCATTTAACGTATTATTTAGGATTGTAAAAAGAAGAATAATTGCATCTACTGCTTCTGGCTTTCTCTTGTACAAAGCAATGGCCTTCTCTACTACACGGCACCTCACCATCTCCCTGGCAACTGGCTCTACATTCTGCGAAATAAACCCAAGCATACCACATACATCTTCCTCCACTTCCTGCACATCTATAAGATCAACACACTCCCCAATCCGTGCAAAAATGGAAATGGCTGTTGAAATATCCTGCTTGACCAAAATGGTCTCTAGCCCCAGGATGTACTCCTTCTTTATTTCCACTGTATTTGCATCAGACCGGATGTTTTTAATGTGCAAGTCAACTGCGTATCTGTATGGGTCATTGAATATTTCTGCTGTCTCTTTGTCGTACTCCATCTGCTTCTCTTCCATTTTATTTTTCACAGCAAAATCAAGCTATTAATACTTTCTGCAGAGTACTGTACTAGTGTTTACTAAAATTAAACTACTGAATTACCAAGTGCAACGAACAAAAAGAAAATGCAAATTATAACGGATTATTTATGCATTTAAGCAGTTCCCTATACAGGACTGTAAGTACAATTGATTGTTTTTGCATATTTAATAGTAGCCAGAATATATTTGAAATTTATTCAAGTGATAGTATTTTAGACTCTAATAAGGGTAGTTGTCAAGTGAGTTTTATATTTATATTTACTATGTGAGTGCCTTTGGTGACTGTGTCCTTTCTTATTCAGACTGGATATATTTCTTATTGTTGAAATTCTTGCTTAATTTAATATTTTCATACAATTATATAGTGTCCTTCTAGTATACAAAGAGTATTCTGGAAATTAGAAATATAATGGAATATACTGGATGGTTTATGTGTGTGTCAGGATATTATTTAAGGGATATGTGTCTTTATTCTGAATTCACAGAAGCTCATCAATGCAAATTTAAATTTCTGAAAGGCTCTCGTATACTAGAAGACTACCACTCTACTAAACTATATGGAAATATTAAAAGAAGCAGTAGATGACAACAAGAAATATATTTAGTATGAATACAAAAGAGATATAGTCACAAAAGACATTCATAAAAATATTAAAACAAACCTTCCTTGACAACTACACTATCTATTATCTATCTTAGACTATCTATCTACTATCTCTGGGCTGGAATTTTGTTCTTGTTTGAGAGTGTCAAATGGATTTTTTAATGAAAGGCGTATTTATTGAATAAAATTCTATTAGAGAGGATATCTATAAAACTCTACTGATCAGACAGAACAAAACAACAGAACCCATGGTATTCCTTAAGAAAGCCATAATACTGCTGTGTCTATCTTAATGTAAAATGCATCATTAGTTATCAAACTATTTATTATAAATTTTAGTCTTGCAAAGAACACTTCTGTGTCTTTGAGAGATTCCACAGATGCAGAAACAAGCACTGCCTGAATATGCTTGGTTCATCTGCAGGCTGGATCACATTAAAGCCAGTCCCACTAAAAGTAGTCCTATCAAAAATGCGAGTACAGTAATTGCTGCCAGGCCCAGGTCCTTTGTGCACCTTCCCTGCATGCATGTTCCATTCCACCCGCACGGTGTGCCATCTCGAAACGACTTTTCAGGAAGCGCAACAGACTTTCCTTTTTTATTTACACACTTCATGGCACACCCGCTGTACCCAGGCAGTGCAGAGATAATTGAATATTTGTCGCCTGCCATGACGCACTGCCTGTCTTTATTCGTGCACAGGCCGCTTGCACAGAACCCTGCTGAGCACTTGTTTTTATTCTGAACAAACGATGACGCAGGGCACTTTGATGTCACGCCGTCGCAAACAGACTTTTTCTGGCACTCATCCAGGGCCTTTCTGCATACAGTCCCGGCCTTTGCAGGCTGGCACCCTTGGCAGCACCCGCTGTTTGCATCTGAGCAAAGTGCCCCCAGGCGCAGCTTGCAGTCAGGCGTGCAGCAGGCATCGCCAAATGGGCCACCATCACACTCTTCACCCATTTCAACAATTCCATTCCCGCAGATTGGGTATGGCATGGTCACGTCTTCTGCCTTTGGCATCTCTGCGTCTAGATTTGACAGTATAATACTCATCTCTCTCACAGTTGGGGGCGAGAAAGAGAGTAGATTTGGGACCTTTTTGGAGTTCATAATATATTTTCCTCTACAGTCGCACCCGTCGCACGGATTGCATGGGTAGTTGACTCTGTCTGAGGCCCTGCACGTGTCTTCATCGCAGTCATGGAACAGCCCCAGATTGTGGCCTATTTCGTGCGCCATTGTGACAAACTGGTTTTCCGTGTATATGCTTGCACTGATATTTCTGGTGGACGTGTAGCCAATGGTACCACGCCACGCCAGGCCAATCTGCGCTGTATTCTTGGAAGATGCAGTTGCAATATGGTATATCATGCACTTCTTTTTCTTCCTCTGTCTATACCTTCTGAAGTGGTCTAGTTTCTGGACCAGAGACCCTGAGCTAGTGTACCACTCTGCAGACTGGTCAATTATTATGTCACTTACGTACAAAAGTACGTTAAATGATCGTTCATATATCCGGCTTGCAATATTCATGTTCTCCAGAACAGAAAAAACAGCTTCTCGCTTTGACCCGAGCTTCTCTATGTAGTGGCTGTCTATGGCAACTGCCACTGGAATTGCTTTTGTTTCTACAGGGAACCCGTATTTTATATTTGGCTTAATTGCGCTTTCTATCTCTGCAGTCCGCGAGTAGTACGGGATTCCCATTAAAACTACTTCGCCTTTTTTCAGAACCTTATTTGACTTTGGGATCCGCGTGGTTACAAAGGTGTTTCCTATGACTCTGTCTTTTTTCTCCTGAATAAGCTGTGCGTTTTTCTTTTTTCCCTTTAGCTTCGAGGGTGTTTTTCCACTTTTCTTCTTTTGTGGTGATTTTGTGTCGCTTTTATTCTGGTGTGTATACAGAACTGAGTCTATTCCCTTTCCCTGGGATACTCCACTGCTCATATGGGTCTTAGTGCTTTTACCATCTGGATAGTCTTCTTTGCCTATTTCTGCACTGCAAACAGCCAAATCATCCTTCACTACAACACACGCACTACTCTGGGTTAAAATTTCCTTTGAAGTAGGCTCCTGGGGAATTTCAGAAGATCCAATAGATAGACTAGACATGTCCTCTATTAAGGCATAGATATCTCTATCTGCATATGCACTTGTTTTCACACGAAAAGAACTTTGATTCTTTAATGTACTGCTAGATTCATCTGAGTCACCAGGTCCATTGTAGCCTGAATTATCTTGTTCTTTCGTCTGGTTGTATTTTGTCTCTGAGAGATGCAGGTGTACAGATTTATTTTCGTGAATACTGCTAAATCTATCTACAGTCTCTTCTACATATACTTCTTCATGACTAATATCTTCACTAATTTCAGTCTGTTCCTCCTCGCTCTCTTGCTCCTCCATTGCAGTATCAGTCTCTTCTTCTGCTAATTTGAATATATCTCTGCCTTTCTCCTTGAGTGCCCCGGAGGCCGTGCACTTCCCGCAGGTACCCCTCATTTTATTTCTGAGGGCTTCAATTTCCTTCTGCACAGCCAGCCTCTTTTTGCGCATGGCAATTTCCTCTGGTGTTTCGGGGTGCTCGAATGCATCATACGAGCTGTACCCTTCTTCATCTGGGCTTTCATCTGTTCTCACAGGATCCCACCAGAATACTATCTGCCGCAAGGTGTCTGGCAGACTGTTCTTTATTCTTGTGTATATAGTCTTCTCAGGGCGCACTTCACTCCTCCCATACATTGCTTTGGTTTTGAAGTACTCTGCGGCTTTTTCAAAATAGTTTCTATTATCCTCCAAAGGCTCATCAAATGCCAAGATCTCAGGGGAATCCTCAAGAGGCTTGCAAATGTACTCTGGATAGTCTGTGTCTGCTGCAAATGCGATTAGTTCGCTTGGTGAGCTGCCTGGGAAGAGAAACTGTTTTGGCTTTATGTGAATTATTTTTGAGTTGTCAACCAGCACCCCACTGAGCATCCCTGTTGCATTTTCGCGTATAAACCAGCCGTGCACATCATCAAAGACTTCTTTTAAAGAGGGCAGGCTGCTTTTTTCTATATTTTCTTGCTTTTTCGTATATACAGCATTGTATGTTGTAAATGAATTTCTTCCCAGCCTTTGTATCTTCTCCATACGTATAACTGATGAGTATATGTACCCATCAATTGCAAAGCTTATGTAAACATTTCTCATTTTATCCTCCATAAACTCTACATCCACTGAGGCATCCCGATACTTTTCGTCTATAAAATAGCACAAAGCTGTGTTTACTAGAAAGAAAAACCTTACTAGCCACATTGTACTTTTATGCAGAATTAAATTATTATATATCCAGTAATTAAAAGTTAATTAATTCCTGACCCTAATTTCCCATCAATACGCCCATAGCACTATTGTAGTAATATCTCTACTGCGTATATAACCCGAATGTGCAATAAATCAAGGGCTATGCATCCACTAAAGTATCTAGCAGCTTTGTCTATCCCTTGCTAAATTTGTTTTTACAATGGTGCAGTCCAAAATAATCATGTATATAATAGGAGAACAATAGATCATTACCCCTAAGTATATCTATGCAATTTATAAGTTACTTTAAGAGATGCATCTTATTAAGTTCTCCAAAGACTAATCTACATCTGATCTTAGAGGATCTTCTGTTCTGTGAAATTCACTTTAAATATTCTTTTGTATTTATGTATTTTTAGTGCCTGCCTTAACTTGTATTCTTTCCACAGTAAAATAACTAGAATTCACTCACAATATATTTACATTCAGAAGATTAATTTATCTTTTGAGGGTTCTGTATACCATGCATTTCCGTAATGAAGGGTTATACAGATTTACTTTTCATAAGTTTCTTTCACAGAATGCATTCATACAGAGTCTTCAGAAGATAAAATATATTTTACGATTAAATAACCTGAATGCAGACTTAAAGACTAGCAGGTTAAATATATGCTGAGATCTCTTCTATTCGGGTTATATTCTGGCTCAGGTTAGATTTAAGGCATCTTATAGTATTGTCTATTTTGCATTTTCTAATTAAATATTATGCAGTTTAGTTTGGGTGTTTGACTCTGGTTGTACACAAATCTATCCAGAAAACACGTGGAAATGCAACAGAACAATGGCTCCATTGCTTTATAAGGCATACCACAAAAGTCCAAATTATTTTTGTCTTAAAATCCCCACATAGCCAGAATATCCTGGAAATTAAAAAAATCTAGAATGTGACTTTATTAAACAGTTTCCTCAATTTATAGCCCACCACAAGGAATATTTTAACCATGGAATAGCACACTGAAAGATAGATTACACCATGTCTTGGATAGAACTGTAAATTTATATGGTTGTGGTAAAATTGCCACTAATTTTAGCTCTCTTCAGCAAGACCACATAACTCTTTTTCTTCACACGGATCTACAAAATACCTTTGTATGCTTGCCACTACAGATGTTGTTGGGCACCTTTCTCTTGCAATTCTGGCTATCTCCCTTTTGTACTCCTTGCACCCCCGCCTTCCATGCAGGACTGGCTCTATTGGCTTTAAGTCCACATGTCTGCACAGATACTCTACCTCTCCAGACAAAAGTACGCTTACGTTTGAAAGAACATTTGGGTCATGGTCTCTCTGCTTATTTGGAACTGTGTATGCAGAAGGTGCTAGAGTGTCTATCTGCATGAATTTCTCTCTGTACTTTAATCTGTTGGGAAGTCCCTCCAGGTAGAGTGCTATTGCGTCTATTGTGGTTATTTTTCTTTGTCCAAGTATTTTCTCTTCAATTTCTGCGAAAAACATTGGATCATCCATGGGCTTACGCCCCAGCATCACACCGTCAACCTTTCCTTCCAGGGCCTGTATGCTGGGTATATCACGCAGTCCTCCATTCAGAACAATCTTTAAGTGGGGCATTTCCTGCTTTAACTGGAAGACATAATGATAATTCAATGGAGGAATTCTTCTGTTATCCGCTGGGGATAGGCCTTTCAGCAGGCACTTTCTTGCATGAATATAGAATGTCCTGCACTCTGTATTCTCTACAATAATTCTGATCATTCTCCTAAAGGACTCGTAGTCTTCAATTTCATCCACACCTGTGCGGCACTTGACACTCATTACAACTCCTGTCTCTTCGTAAACTGCCTGGAGAATTCGCACAATGCTAAATGGGTCTTTCATGAGAACAGCCCCAAAACTGCCGTTCTGCACTCTGTCACTTGGACACCCGCAATTAAGGTTGAAATTCGCATATCCCAGGGAAACTGCCCTTTTCACTGCAGATGCAATTTGTCCTGGATTTGATCCACCCACTTGCAGCACGCATTTCTCTGTGGGCAGGCCTATTTTTCTTTCAAGTACAGAGCTGCTCATGTACATAAGAGATGTGTCTACAACCATTTCCGTAAATACCAAGGAGTTTGGGGATATAATTCGCATGAACTGTCTGTACTCCGGGGTTGAAATGCCAACCATTGGGGCCACTGATATCTCAAATGCGCTTTTTTCTGCTCTTTTTTCTTCTTTAATATTTACACCCGAATTTATTCTGCTGTTGAGTTCTGGCAGTTCATCCATGCAAGTAAAAATTTTATCAGATTTAAACCATACACAGCGATAATCGTGCTACCAGAATAACCAGAATACTTTAAAATATCTTGATTCAGGCCGTTCAAAGACGCACTTATTTCAAATATTTTGGCTTTGCAAACTCAAATATAACCCGAATTTGACGTGCCCAAAGGGGACGACGAGCTAGTCTGGAGGTAGTAGTATTTTAGTCTAGAATAGAGAGTGCAGTTGTCCAGGAAGTTTATTATCATATTTTTTCGGTTGGTAACTGTCATCTTCTGTATTTTTATTGGATGTATTCCTTACTTTTGACATATTCCGCCTTTCAGTATTGTTCTTACTATTTAGTAGAGTAGGCTTCTGATATACGAGGAATCTTTTGGAAAGTGAAATTATCATTGATCGACTCTTGTGGCTTCAGAATCAATGAAAGTGGGATTTTTACCATAGTTCTTATTACAAGACGCCTACTGCTTCTATATAGTTAAATATGTATAAATGAACAGTTAGTCTCCTGCTGCAGTAATTAGCATAAACACAAAAATATGCACATTTATAAGGAAATGCCCTGGCTGTATTAAAGTATGCCCAGGTACTGCTGCCTATCTATACAATTATGATTATATTAATATTCGCATGGTCTGTTTCTCTAATGGACAGAATCTCTCATATAACCCGAATTCCAGATATTTATAAAATTACACTCTAGGCTTCTATACAACTACATAATATACAAGAAGTACAAAAAAGAATGAAAAAATCAATATCCAAGAAACTAACTAAAAAGCCGTATAATAAGACACTTTCACGCTATATGAACAATCTAGTGCTTTAATCAGAAGAATATTCAATCGCTTAGAATATCCATAAAAACACTTTTATATATTCCTTGCAGTAGTTGTTTATTTTCAAGTAAATAAACCAGAGACTTTCCAGCTGCTAAAATTAATAGTTCAATTGAATATAAGCACGTAAAAATATTACAGAAGTATAAAGAGTGACTTGACAGATATTTATTTATCAATTGAAACAGCAGATGTACCTATTTCTATCGAATAGATTATACTTCGTACTGTGCCACCATATTTCTAATTCCATCTCTGCTGTATGCCATTATAGTTACAGGCGAAAAGGACCTTTGGTTAACATCCACTAAGAATGTGGCAGGAACACCCCGCACATTAAGAGTTGTGATAAGTCCATTTGGTCCTCTAAGAGGCGTGTTTGGCTGGTTTGCTGGCATTGTGACACATACGAATTTGTTTCTGTGCGCATATCCCTCTGGGCTTACAAGATACTCTTGGTTCAGTGCCTGCTTGTATGCATTGCATGGTGGGCATATGGGTGAGCTAATAATTAAAAATCCTTTGGATACGCCCATACTTGAAAATGTGTTTATGACATCGTCCTTTGTAAAAACACTTTGGTACTCCATAGCCTTAACGAGGGCCATAAAAAATGAAAATATAAAAACACTGAAAATACGCTTCTCCAAAATATGCATACTTCTTCATTCTCCATCATATTTATAAACCTGCAATATATCCCGAAATAGAAAAGACTCTTCTTTTTTAAAGAAGATTCACGTGGTATTATATGATTTAATTAAGAAATATGTTCATATCCAGAATAATTATGGTTATATTACTATTGGAGAGGCCTTATTCATATAGACATGTCCATATTACGTGAATTTAGGTCTACATTGCAATCTTATTGGTGAGCTGCTTTTTTGCTGTTTTTGTGTACAGTGCAGGCTTCTTTGTGTACATAATTGCTGCCTTCTCATTTGCAGGTGACTCAACATTTGCTTCTCCCAGGAGGGTCTGCACTGCCAGCAAAATTGTTTTAATATTCAGCGAAGGAGACCACTCTGAGTCAAGAATATCCAGGCAGATGAATCCATCTGAATATACATTTGGGTGAAATACTTGCTGTGTGAACTTTACTTGGGGTGGGTTTGCTGGGTATGTTGTAAAGAACTCCACGGTTGCTGATAGGTTGTGCCCTGCAAAGGGTGAGTTCTCTGGGCCTGGTATGGTGCAGTTCCACTTGAAAAGATCAAGTGACTTGTCTGCCTTCATTTGCGGCTTAGCCACAAACCCGAATGGTCTGTCCTTTCTCCAATTCTCTCGCTCTTGTAAAATTCTCTGCTCTGCATTCATGAAAAGAAAAGTCTTCTGGTATATTTATACACTTTCAAGGCATTTTTATGATTTATTCTTGTCTTTCTCTAGGGACTTTTAATGAAAGTGCACTTTCGGTTGAGAACGTACGCCATGTCAGACGGTGTGAATGGAACCTTCTCTTTTGTGTACTTCTTCATTCTCACAAAAATTGGGGATATTTTTGACTTGATTTTCACTTGCTTGGTCTTCTCCTGCGGCAGCTTATTCCTGAAGAAGCAGCTCCACTTGGAGTTGCAGGAGCAAGAATCTACAAGATCATCACCCGTTACATCAAGCTCTGTGGACATCCATTCCTCGCTGGCATGCGATGAATAGTCGTTCCCTATGAACAGCTCCTGAGCACTCTCAATTCTGGAAAGCGCATAGAGCTTTGCACGGATTGCTGTCACCAAAAAAGGATTCTTCTTTAGAGGCGGATGACCCTTCCATCCCTCCTCGCAAACCTCCAAGGATATTGCAACATTGGGCCGGCAAGAACGACGAATAAAGCGCACCAGATTACCACTTTTCCTGGAGTCAATCACTAGCCCGCAGTCTCTAAATATAAAACATCTACTAGGACTTTTTGCTTTTCTTGCATTTCCTGTCCCCACCATGTTTATGTTGCTAATTGCACCCCCTATAAAGCCAACAATCTCATTCGGGCTGTACTCCTTCTTGGAAAACAGTCCGTAATACGATGCACCATTCTGAATAAATCCTCTTCTTTTGATTTTCCGCAGAATCAGCGAGTCTTCCACTAATTCGCCTATGTTTAGCTTAAGATTGCTTTGCCAGACCCCTTCTTTGTTAAACATAATATCACTTGTGTAGACATAATCTAAACCGCCATCGATGCACTTGTTGCAGTATGTTTTGCTAGGTTGCACATATAGTTCCTCCGTTGTAATCACTCCTTCTTTTTGATTGTTAAAGCAATTTTCGTCGTAACATTGCTGCAGCCCAACTCTAAGGAGCATTTATAAATTTCAGTAAAGAAAATTAAATCCATCCAAATGAAAAGTACGTCTTATTGGCTTCTTCAGTCTATTTTGGAAGAAATAGCAGGAGACAAAAAGAGCTTATTTGCCTTTGGGGCATCAATAGGAACAAAAATAGCTGAGGAGATGGCACTGAAGGCCCTGCCAGAAGAGACTGTCTCTTTGGTGTGCTATACATCCCAGGTGCTAGATGAGTACTTTGAGTGCACCCTGCAGACAGCCCAGGAGAATGGAGAGGTGCATATACGAATAAACGAAGAATTGCCAGCTGACAGGCTGGCAGACAAAGCTGAAATAATTGCAGGCATTATTACTGCAGTTGTAGGAAGAGTGCAAAATAAAAGAGTTCGTGCAAAGACGTATGGGGCACAGGCAAAAATAGTGGTAACAGAGTAGTCTAAGAATTCGAGTATATTTGGGTATATTTGGGCATATTTGGGTATATTTATCTGGGCCTGCTGCAAGACCAAAATATCATACTCTGTTGCATATAGCAGTGTATTATATTTTTATATTCTGACTAGCTGCAAACCAGAAGATGCTCTGATTCTATGGAGGGTTATCGGGCTATTATAGCATGGAGACTAAATGCATATAGTAACTACCTAGACTAAAATATTCAGAAAGTAATAAAGAGAGGGAATTGAATAAAATTGGTATTATTGCATGCTTATTTTCTCTTGTAGTTCATTTAATTTCTGTTATCAGATTATCTAGAATTTTTAAGTTAAAATATATTTATGTAATCTTATATTTAACTATTAATTAATACAATTAAGTCTGTTGGGAAATTCCGTTATTATTGAGTTATCTTTGGTTATTGAAGCATCTGTAAAAGTTTCATGTAAAATATAACCCGAATTCAGTGCACTGCTGTTATACTATACCCAAGCTTAATTGAATGAAGACATTATTAATAGATGTTATCAACTAAGAAAACTAAAGATGAAAATATATTTAGAATTACTAGTAGTAGTATTACTAGCAGTAGAGAGCCACTGACAACATCAATAGATGTTTAAATATGAGATTTCCATGCGGTTAAGTTTGTTTTCTTTGGTCAGTAGAGTGTATGGTTTTTAGTCTTCTGGCTAGCAGTCAAAGACAGAAGTACTATAGCACCCGTAAGGAAGAACATGAATATTGTTTTGTTCTATGTGGTGATATTTCCATACATTTCTATCCAAATATGCATATAAATATAACTGAAAATCATGTTCTTTAGTATACACTGTATCTCTGTATCTCTGTATACTACTTCAGTGGGATATTTATTTGCTCTCTTTTAAATTTACTTTTCAGACTTTCTGTGCTGCAATTTCACAGATCTCTAGTGCTCTGTATATTATAGTTGACATGCCCGAAAGGGGGCAACGAGCTAGTCTGGAGATAATAGTATTTTAGACTCTAATAGGGGTAGTTGTCAAGGAAGGTTTATTCTCATATTTTTTCGGTTGGTGACTGTCACCTTTTGTATACTTAATGAGTGTACTTCTTCTTTCTGACATCTTCCGGTTTTTCAGTATTGTTCTTACTATCTTACTATTTTATAGTCAGTCACTGATATAACCCGATATAACCCGAAGTGCCATTTCTCATTGGTGCACTTTGGTCACGTAATCAATGAAAGTGGGATTCTTACTACAAGCACACTGCAGTGTATGCTTGTTTTGCTGAATTCTTTGCAATTTTTCTATTTAAATTTTATTTTTACTTCCCTTGCAATTATGGAGTCATTAAAGTATCCGTCACCAGAGACTGTTCAGAGAACATGCAAGAAGAAGCGCCTAATACCAACCCCAAACTCATATTATATGGATGTAAAGTGCAGTGAATGCGAAAAGAAAGTTGTAATCTTCTCACACTCCCAAACTGTTATATCATGCCACGCATGCAGTACAATCCTTGCCAAGCCATCTGGTGGAAAGGCAAAACTGACTCTTGGATGTAAGTTCAAAGTAAAGCCATCCTACTAAACAATAAAACGTAGAAGCAATTCGGGTTTATTCCTATTTATTATCATCTATCTTGGACATTCCTTCTATAATATTTGTGTCCAGATTGGTTGATATGGAGTGCTCTGTAACAGAGGATAGGTCTATTTCAGCTGCAGATGCTTTTGTTTCTTTGTTTGTCATGCTCATGAACTTCTCAAACTTGCGCATTGTTTTTGCTGAGATAATTCCGTACTTCTTGGCTATTTCAATGTCTGCTGGCTTGATTTGCACTGTGCATGCGTACTCTTTGATGGCCTGCATGCTCCTCTGGGTGTTCGGTGCATTCAAGAGGTACAGAAGAAGGGATACGACTGAGGAAATATTATGTTTGAGTATCTGCTGTGTTGCCTCTTGCGTGCAGTTCTTTTTGTCCAGCTGGGAAATCAGCCCATCAATTGAGTACGATAATTCGTTGTAGTTTGAGAGGAGATAGTCTCTTGAGCCACGGATACTGCTCAAAGCACTCTCTATGTACACTGAAATCTGCACAAACATCTCGTCTTTAAGAGTGCTCATGAACTGGCTGGATGTTTCTGCAAGAATGTACAGCACGGAATAAAACTCAAGCGAAATGTCAAAGTCACAGTGCGTGATCTTCTGTATCTGCACAGAGGTAGGTGCGCATGGATCTGGCAGTGTGCTCTGTGGCTGAATCGTGTGGACGTACCAAAGCACGCAGTAAAACGTAACTGTGTTCGTGATTGAGTAGAGCGGCAGGCCTGTGCTGTATTCAAATGGATTGAAATAGTTCAGGAATAGTTCAAGCTCTTCTTCTTTGTGCTCCACCAGATGATGAAGAATTTCTTTTATGAGCGAGAACAGAGTCTGCGCCAGCTCTGCACTTACCTCACTGGAGGGTCTCTTCTCTATGACCTCTTTACTCTTGTTTAGGTCACTGTAGTTCTCATTCGTATTCATATCACCCTCTCTGTTTATCTGCAGGCCGCCTTCTTCTTGCAGTAGATCACTTTGTGTTAGATTTATGCTCTGAAGAGAAAATACTTCAGATTGGTTGTTTAAAGAAGCAGTAATAGGGGCAGTTGAGATATTTGATGGATTTAGAGTGGATGGTCCTGCTCCTAGAGTACTATTACTGGGCTGCTGCGGGTTCTTCATCTGCACAGTCTTTACAAGAGAGTCCAAGAAGGAGAGAATTCCTTGCTTTGAATGCTTCTCCGTTTTGAACGTGTACATAACTTTGTCTTTGAACTCCCCCAGAGAAACAAGACCCTCCTGCACGTATGCAAAGTAAGCAGCAAGAAGAATTTCGCACAGATCTGGGGACTTTCGCTCTGGCAGGACATTAAACATGTTCTTTACATCTGACAGAAATAAGGAAGGGTTTGTGTTGTACTTTGACTCTCTTAAGAGTTTGAAGATGTGCAGCCGTGTCTCCTCCACATCTATGCTGTATACATCAGCACTGTATTTCTCGAATATACTTAGCTTTTGGTTTAGTCCGTGCTGCAGCAGCAGAAGAAGGTTTCTGTATATGTGCCCGTGCTTATTTCTCTCTCTGTGCTCCTCCAGTGTCCGAATAAATCCTGTATTCACAAGCTCCTTTTCGCATCTCTTATACAACTTCTGTACGAACGGAAGGATCTCTGCAGACGAGAAGTCGCAAGCCTCAAAGAGTGGAAACATCCCAATAAGCTGCAGCTTCCCTAAATACTTCAGCCGTGCGCATATTGCAACTGCCCTTCGCATGAGCCCTGCAATAGGTCTTTTTTCCTGCTGGTAGCACTCGCATAGCAAAGCCAGTGTGTTCACCAGATACTTTACGTCTCTTAGAGACATCATCTCCGCAAATGCATTTGTATTTGATGAAATCATCTTCAAATAGAAGAACCTCACTTGCTTATTTCTGTTCTTCAGAAGGTCTATAATGGTTTTCGTTATAATATGCAGGTTTATATTTTCACTTGTTAAAGCCGTCACATTCCTGAAGACAAATGAAACTACATGCTGCCTAATTCGCCTGTCTTTATCACGGATCCGTCCTTCTATGTACGGAAATATTTCAACAATCCTTTCTGGGTGGTTCTTAACTATTTTGTCGTAGAGGGCTGTGATCACTAAGGAATATACAACGCGAATGCTCCTAATTTTACTTCCCCCTAGAGACTCTGCTTTTTCTGCTATGTTTGTTTTCTCAACTGATTCAATAACATCTTCTGTTAACTTTGCTGCTATTTCTGATGGGTCTGTTTTTTCGCTTATTTCCATCTGAAGCAGATGCGACAGCTCTAGCAGCTGCTCTTCGCCGTACTCTTTCAAATCGTGCATTAAAATTAAAAAAACAAGAAATTATAACATAAAATATTAACAATTGAGTCTCTCAGATATGTTTTAGGTAGCATTGTTTCTCCTCATGGAATCAGACAAACGCGATTATCCTCATTGAGAAAGGCAATATAAACAAAAAGTGGTTAGTTTGTCGTGATGTTATTTGCATGGGGTAAAAATAATTAAATAAATAAATAAAATTTCAAGAAAACCCGCCTGCAGTAGAGAAATATTTAGTAGAAATGATCTGCAGCAAATTCTTTTCTGTGAAAAGTGTATATATTACGCATGGGTTTTGCTTACTTTTTTGCAATGCCTGGTGTGTTGTGTAATCCACTGGGCTATTTAGTTCTATTTCATTTTTTAGCTGATTTTTATTCTGGATATAACCCGAATTCTGGATATTCCAGTTTGTTCAACTGTATGCGGGTGTCCTCTTTATGAATCTGTACTGTAACCTCTGTTCTCTAGTGATTTAGGTTATACTATATTTCAAATGATTTTTACTCTGTTTCACTAAAGATAGTTAACTGTGCACTATGCATGCTCTGTACTTTTATTCTTTGTTAAAGTCTCTGGTGCATCTATTAATTGTAATTATTCTTTTTGTTCTGTCTGTAGTATCTATTCTGTCTGTAGTGTCTGACAAAATTATGTATTTACATGATTAAATACCTCAGTAAGATGTTTTATTCTCATATATACAGATGCACCGGCAAGTTATTGCACACTAAGAAGAAGGATATTTACTTTAAAACTGCTGAAAGAGTGGGAGCTTTCCTTAAGTAAATAACTAAGTAAATAAGGACCTGTGTGGTAAAATGCATGTATACTGTTTCCATAATACTTTCTGCCTTTATATATGTATATCCTAGCTTATTTTATAATATTCAGGCGTACTTTATATTTTGTTTATTTTACAGAAGAAGTTTTATTTCAATACGTATACATTCTCAGTAGAAATGAAGAGTTTACAGTCAAAAATAAAAATAGATGCATAAAGAGATAGACTGTATACGGAATAACCAGATAGACTGTATACGGAATAACCAAAGAGCATTAAGAATACAATCAAGAAAAACACCCTGAATAAATAGAGTCAATTAGGCAGATTGAATGAGAGTGCAGTTACACATCTAGAACAAAGCAATTTAGGCGATATTTTCAGCAAGAACAGAAGAAACACATAGAATAGTGCTAATTCTTCGCCTGTCATGTACTTCTTCCGACATATCTTTATATTCTCTCGTGATTTATGCTAAATATATTTATGTACTGCAGTATAGAGAGTGCTAGTAACCACTAACCACTAGAGCACAGAGACAGGAAAATAAAAGTGCAAGAAAAGAAAGGCTATGCTAACAAACAGACATACATAGCAAGATGTAATCTGAATGAGTAAAAATAATATAAATAATTAGACTAGACGCATAAATATGCACTGTATATCTTAAAGGTACCTGCATTATCTAAAACTCTACTTAGATTAGAGACAGATTAAGTTTCTTCTTAAAGAGAAGTAGCTAATTCTTTCTACATTTAACACAAAGATATTTATTTGCAAGCACCATCTCAGCATACCATAGCATACGATATTAATACACTGCAGTAATTAGTATGGAAAAATACACCATATACGCATAAATAGGCAGGTCTTCTTGCTGCTCCATGTGGTGCAGTAAATTAAATAGGAAGCAGCCATCTAAGTGATAAACTGCAAGTCTTATACGGGTACTCCACAGTAGCATAATACCCGAATAACCCGAGTTCTAATATAGTGTATAGTATAGTGCGTACAAGTGTGCACAGAATTAACTAGTCGTGTAAACATCAGTGTGGTTTATTTTAATGGCTTTTTGTTTTTCTTTCCCTTCTTATCATGCACTACTGTAAACCCATCGCTATCAGAGTCAACTTCTTCCTTACACACTGTCTTTTTAATAGGCTTTTGTTCTTTGAACTGCTCTTGCTGGTGCACTGCGGTGTAGGTCACCTGTTCCTCCTTTTCTTTCTGCTTCTTCTTCTTTGTCTTCTGCTCAACGGTAATCCACTCATCGGCTGCTGCAGGCTCATCTGCTGCCGGTGCCTCCTCTACAATAAAGTTTCCTTGTTCGTCAAACCGGCCAGCCACTTCCTCCTTTGTGTCCCAGTCCTCAGGCTCCTCGGGTTCCTCCCTGGGTTTTTCCACTTTTGCATCCTTTACTTTTTTCTTCGCAAAGAGACTGTGCATGCAGCCTCTTTCCTTCGCTGAGGGCGGGTGTGAAATGTTCAGCTCCTGTGGATCTGGAACAATCACGTCAGATTCTTCGTTTAGGTATGCAGGAATTGCCTCCTGCAGCTTGCTAATCTGTAAGTATGCGTCTTCAATTGCATTGAATCTTCGTTCTATTTCTTCTGCTGGCTTCATCATAATAAACAAGAAAAGAAAGTTTTGTAGTAAAATAGTATGTGACATTTTTATGTAAAGTACAGAAGCCACGTGTATGCACCCGAATATAATAGGGGTTCTTTTTATATGAAGGGCATTTACATTGTGTTCATAATGGTGGCAGTCATTGGGAATAGGTCTTTAGCACTGCAGAGCAGCTTGAGAATCTTCCATGACTCTGGGACAAGAGAGTTCTTGCAGAAGGAGTAGTCAATAGGGACTGTGTTATACTCAAATGACCCACAAACAACAAGATATATCAGAAGAATTGTAAACAGATGGGTATAGTTCCTTGTGGGCCTGTCAATTGAGTAGAAATTCACTTCGAGTGTGCAGAACAGGAACACAGGCATAAATGCAGCATACTTTAAGAGTAGCTGACTGCGGTGCTCAGAAGAAAGCATCACTATGTACAAAAAGAGGATGCAAACCATTTTACATAGAAAAAACAAAGTTAGTATTGCTATCCGAATATATCTAAAGGATACGCCCCTCCAGGATGTCTTCTTGTGCATTATCTTTGTATTCCGTGATGTGATTAGGCTGGTGGTACTCCTCTTTTCTTTAAGTAAATCAAGACACATTTTCATTTCTACACTATGTGAATTTTTCCTGCATTCGATTACAGTTGCCCCTGGGGGATTATTATAACTGGGTGAGTTAGAGGGTTCTGCATTGGTGCTTTCTTTTTTCTGTTTAGATGTATTTTTATCAAGGCGCACGTACTTGCCGCTATTGAGATCTGCAGCTGCAGTCTGTGGGATATCAACCAGCAAAAAGGTTGAGAGAGCCTCTTCAAGTGTCTTTGGGTTTTCAGCATCATTTGAGATTGGGATTTCTCCTTTAAGGATGTACTTAATTGGCTTGACAACTGCTAGATTTAAGAGGCCATTTAAAGCAGCTACAATTGATATGTAAACAATGTATATCCCAATGGCAGGCCACAGGTAGACACTGTAGATTAGCTCAGCATGCAAGAGAATCTGTTCAGAGTACATGCAGAACAGAAGGATGAGCGAGAATATTTCAAGAAATCCGCATGGAAAAATAATAAGAGTGGAAATTGATACTGCCAGGCTTATTGAGTAGACATCGCAGGGAATACATATAAACAGAATGGGAAGGAGGGATATTTGCGAAATATTCATGTTTCTGTCCTGGATTAGCCAAATTAGTGCACTTCGAATAAAACTCATGATGTCTTCTAATTGGGCACCCATTGCCCCTTGGTAAAGCACGAATATAAAATAGAGAAATGTGATATTATGGGTTTAGATGCCTTTAGATGCGTTTTCGGAGATAAAGCAGGCTGAAAAGTCGCACACAAAGAACGAGCAGAAGGAGCATCTTGCTGCAGTGAAGGAAACCCTTGGGCACTTCCTAAAGAAAGAGAGCAAAATACCGAATTTGCACGATATGTACAGTAAAATAGAGGAGATTGAAAAGGAGCAGGAGAAAGCAAAGGATTTAGTAAGAATATCCCCAGAGATAATTGAGAAAATAAAAGCATTCTCAGAGCTGCCTGCAGTGAAAAGGACTGCAGAGACACGGCAATCTACCCAGAAGTACTGCAGAACCCTGTTTGACTACACAGAGTGAAGTAGGCCAGACAGACTGAAAGCACAAAATAAGTGCATGTGAGGGGCAGTTGCAGTGTTTTTGAGATAGCCAAATTAAGTTGATAGAAAGAACAGCTTATTCTGGCTACATCTTTATATGGCATGTGTCTTAAATTAAATAAATATAACTTGAATATACTAAATATAACCAGAATATAACCAGATATAACCAGATATAACCAGAATATAATGGAATATAACTAGAATATAACCAGAATATAATGGAATATAACTAGAATATAACCAGAGTATAACCCAGAATATAATGGAATATAACCAGAATATAATGGAATGTGCACTGAGAGTGTGCTCTTGTGTGGTTAGTAGCCATTTGAAGTCTTTATAGATCATAGTGATATTACATCTTTATTTTCAGTATATATTTAGAAGTTGTTTTAACTGTGCATACAGCAGTGCTAAAGAGAGAAAAACTTCTTTTGGAGTTGACATGTGGATGCATGTGCATGTATGTGCATATGGCCTAAGTGAACATATAATACTACGGTGCACATAGTCATACAGCAAATAAATACTGTATGTGCAACAAAAAGCTATTCAGCCTGACTAAGTAGTCGTGCAAATAGGTTCTTCTACCCAGATGTGCTCTAAAAGGAATAAAGTGCAGTTTACACAAAAAGTACTTTTAAAACAATGCATTTTTGAGCGAAAAAAATAAACCAATAGCTGTGTGCAGGCAAAATACGTTTTCAGCCCAAAAGTTCTGGCCTATCTGCGAATAAAAACCATACAAATTTCCAGAAAAGTGAAAAACCAATTAAAACAAATATTTCCTAATTTAGAAGTAAAATATTTATTCGCGCAGAAAGATAGATCCAAATAATGTATTTGTGCAGTTTAAGGAGAACTGCAAGAAAGTGCAGGAACAGCCAGGACTTATGACAAAAAACCAAATATTAAGGGGTTGAGTGCAGTTTTAAATAAATAAATAGAAAATATTTTTTCATCCCCTAGCAAATGCAAACACAAACACAGACGCAGAGAGTGAGAGCAAAAGAGACAAAAAAATTAATCTACACAGGATGCAGTGCAGCCGCAGTGGTGGCAGTGATAGCATATGTTATATGCACAGTGTACTTCAAGTTCTTTATGGTAGACGAGAAGACCATGGGAACCCTTTTCTACTCATGGAGAGTGGAGGGAGCAGACGAGTCTGCTCTAAAGGAGAAAATGGACAAGTTCAACGTAGTGAAGGGACAGGAAGATATGAAGGAGCTTATGGAGTCATACATAAAAGACTCATATCCAATCCATCTGCCACGGTTCATTGCAAATCATCTTACATTTGCATACCCAAACATAGATCTATTCCTTGGGTTCAGAAAGAGCATTGTAAGTGCAGAGGCAAAGGCAAACGAGACAAAGTTCAGCAAGGACGTTATTGGAAAGTACAACAAGATTGTTAACCAAGTTATGTTCTACAACCCAGATAACTGGGAGGGAACAGACCTGCTTAAGAAGACCTTTGAGAAACACTTCAATGGACTAAAGACCGATGAACAGAGGGAACTTATGAGAAGTGTCACTATAAAGATGATTGATTTTGTTGAGAACATGTTCAGTAACAGCAGTTTTGCATACGATGGTGTGAACCCCTCAGAGAAGGCAGTTGATGGACTTGCAGACATAATCTACACAATAATTAAGAGTGGACACGTTGGTGATGACAAGTTCAACCAGTATCTAGATGATAATGAGGACTTAGACAGATTCCTTAAGAAGAACAGCCTTTACGAGATTGAGGATAAGAAGGAGTTCAGCAGAATCCTCTCTGAGAAATTCTTTACACAGGCCACCAGCGGAGTACTCTACCCATACTTCTCATACGGATACTCAACCATGCTAAACACTATTGTCTACCTGTGCCTTGACTTAAACGATCTGGAGTACAACTCTTCTTTCGACCTGGAGGTAGATGAGAACATTAAGCCTTTGGCTGAAATCCAGCAGAAGGGATCCTCCAAGATCTCAGCAATTGGATCTGCAGTTGCCTACGGAATGGCAAAGAACCTCTCACCAACCGAGGAAGTTGGCACAGACACAGTTAAGAGCCAGAGAAACCCAATTGTGTTCACACTGTTCACATCAAAGCTTGCAAACTCTGCTGAAAATGACGAGGAGAACTTGGCCAAAATCTTAAAGCATATTAAGAGCAAGAAGGATCTTATTAAAGGTCTTTAATTCAGATAATACAAAAGCACAACAGATATAAAGCTGTTAAACACACGTAGCAGATATCAGAAGGTAAGGTTAAATAAAAGGTCTATTGAGGAATGATTCTGGTTTATATCGATCGAATTGATAACAGAAGAGCTTTATATTGACTGGAGGCGGTATCCTGCACCCAGCCGCACACACAGAGTGCATAGAGACATCTGCTAAGAGAGTAAGCTAGAAGAGTACTGCTCAGAGCATGGTAAAGAGTGAGGATAGAGCGTGCATGTGCATGCCTTTCTCTGGGAAGGCTCTATTTAGTAAAGTAAACAAAGTGCGTCTGTTCTCATCATAAATAAACAGTCGGGTTATATTATTTGAATTATGCTATTATATGGAGAGGCGGGTTTCTGCTCAACCTGCATTACGTGCTATTCTGTGTATAGTAATATACCATATCCGCATTCTTGTAAAAGTGCATCTGCGTGACTAATGGAGTTCTCATCTGCACAAACTTCGGGTTATTTGACCCCAGATGCCTTCGTGTTAAGGATGTAGTGTGTACAGAGTGTGGGAATGAGAGTATCCAGCCTGTGCAGCAGGGCGCAGCCAGAGAGGAAAACCCCAAAAGATTTTAAACTTTTATTTTCTGCATAATCCCATGTCCGGAGAGAAGAACAGAACAGCAAGCAAAAGGAAAATAGAAGCAATTGTTCACATTGTTCTTATAGGACTGGCCTTGTTTGGATCAATTCTGAATATTAAAAGAATTTTGGTAAGAAAGGAGGAGGCAATTGAAGAAAATATAAATGTATTTAAGAAGGGCTATGTGCACATGCTGACTCTTGTCAAGAATGAAATGAGTGCAAAGAAAAAGTTAAACATTTTAGATGAAAAAGCCCAGAAAGAGGTGGTTGAAAAAGGCGCAGTGTACTTTATGGGCTACCCAGACAGGATTATCCCGCAGGATATGATCGATGATGGCGAAGTTGCAATGGATCTGCCAGAGCTGGTAAGTTACTTTTTGAAGGAGAAGAAGGCAAACCCCTTCCTCTTTGGGTTCAAGGACATAGGGGCAGAAATATGCAGCATGCTCAACCATACGTACAGGAAGGCAGGGCTCTCGGATGGGTTTAAGAACAGCACAGATGTGAACCAAGGAATTGAGGGCTTCTTTAAGGGACGGCTGTCTGCCATGGAGTGCGAGCTTGTCTTTGACATGTTCTATTTCCTTGTCATGGACATGTATGTGAATCGTATAATTGACGAGGGTAAGAGAAACATGGATATTTATAACTCAATAATTAGAATGGACAAAGACAGTAAAAAGAAGGAGTACATGATTTCAGCGTGCTATCTTGGGCAGATTGCAACCGCCGTACTTGGAAAGCAGGTGCCTGCTTGGGAGTTTGTTCCAGATGGATATTCTTTATCAAAGGAAGATTTTTCCAGATCCGTAACAAAAGAGATTCTGAATTTATAATCAATTGAATTGTAAATAAAGAAAAGAAAGCATTTTACAAAAAACAAAATGAAAGAAGATCGAGAGAACAAAAACTGCAGCAACCTGCTCGAAGTCATAGATAGCGGCGCAGGGAGTGCAGAGCAAGCACTCATCCAGAAAAGATATCTCACGTACAAAAACGAGGCAGTTCGATCGTTCACCATGACGCAGAACATGATACAGAAGCTGCGGGTAGGGATTATAAATACGCTTGCACCAGGAGCAAGTGGTTGGTCGCTGGTGTACTCATCTGAGCTGCACGGGTACTCGCTGAACACTTTAATATCAAATGCAACGAAAGGGCCACCACGCGGGTGCTTTATTCTCTCTATAATAGAGAACGTCTGTACGCACGATGAGTACGAGCGGGTCTTTGGGGCGATCTTCTGCGAGCAGCTCAAGTACAAAAATATTTCGTATGGAACACAGAGCACAGCGCTGTTCCGATTTAAGACGCCAAGAGGCCAGGATATCAGCTCGTGCGCGAATGCAATACTTCAGGTATACAATACGCCGTGCAAGAACATCGAGGACAGGTGCATGTATATTATAGGGAAAAGAGACTACTTGGCGTTTGGCTGCGGAGGAGGCAAGTTTGGCCTTCAGCTGGACCGGTCTCTCCTGCACGGAGAGTCAAACAAAGTGGAGACCTTTAGCAATGAGATACTCAGCCATTCCACGAGGTTTAATATTAGTAGAATTGAGCTGTGGCACGTTCGGATATAAATAAAGCAAATTACGAATGTGGTGCACACGGGTTTTGGCCATTTCTGTTTGGGCTGTTCTGGCTTTTACTTCTGCAAATTATAAGTGATATTCTTTTGAAGCCTGGGTGTGCAATATCTAATGTGCTTGGGTATCCTCCTTCTTCGCCTGGCGTGCACTCATTCCGTGCATATCTTTATATTCTCTGGTGATTTATGCTAAATAGATTTATGTACTGACTGCAGTAGAGAGTGCTAATAACCACTAGAGCACAAAGACAGGAAAATAAAAGTGCAAGAAAAGAAAGGCTATGCTAACAAAATAAACATACACAGCAAGATGTAATCTGAATGAGTATACTATGCTCAAAAGAAAAGAAATCATGCAATTTTTACTTGATGTACATGCAAGAGCCTCTATACTGTATTGTTTTGATCATAAGAAGTCTGTTTTTATTCAATATCCATCAATAGCCAAAGGTTTAGATAGACTCATTGACTAAAGCGCAGATTGGCTTGCAACAGCTAATGCATGTAGCAATTGCAATAAAGCCAATGATTAAAGGCCGTTCCTAAAGTGAGCAATTTAATTGGCACAATCAGAATAGTTCGCTATGCCTGCGCCATGACAGGAGTTTTCTCTGTAGATGAAACAGGTTTCTGTATATAATCCTTGGCTATTGACAGTCCCTCAGTCTGATAAGTAGCTTTCACGGACTTCTTTGCAGGGAAAAGGATTGGCCGGAACGTAAAAAGAAGGATGCCCACAATTGAGATGCCCATCCCCAGAATATTTATATTGGATAGAACAAGCGTCTTTCTTTTCACAGAAATGCACAGAATGGCTATCTCCTTGACAATCATCACAATAGAAGAGACCATTACATTTGTCTTGGAGATAAGCAGAAACTCAGCCAAGCAGGAGGCAAACCCTGCTATCCCCGTGAGTATGATCAAGGAAAGGCAGGTGCATGCGGAAAGGACAGTTTCGAACTTGTCAGAAGCAATAAACGGAAGGACTCCCTCAAATAAAACGAAGCCTAGAAAAAGAAAGCCCCCTGAGAGAAGAGAGAGCACTGAAATACTGTGCAGTATACTGTTGTTTTTCTGCGCACTGCGCTTTATAAAATACTCTAAGAAGCCCCATCGAAAACCCGCCATAAAGCACGAGCCAAGCACCAAGAGTGCATACTTTGCGTTAAACTGAATTGTGTCACTTTTTGCTGCAAGGGATATTCCCGATGCAATTGTCACAATAATTGCAATTGGCGCAACTGTTGGCTGCTCAAGCTGAAAGACAAACCGCGCAAAGAGAATGAAGATGGGCGTTGTGGACTTCAGCATTGTATAAAAGGGAAGCGAAATCTTGCGCAGCGCAAACCCTGACATGCCTGTGTCTATTGATCCAATAAGACAGCATATAATAATCCATATGTTAAATACTCCAATGCTATTAAGGAACTGGTAGACTGGAAAGAGTATGTTATCTATTGATGCAGTGTGCTCAAGGCGCCCCTCTTCTAAGGGTTCTTTTTTGTACAGTCTCTCTACAGGCGATCCGATCTTTTCTCTTGTTATGTAGGGAAGCGGGGACTCTATTGCAGGCTCGTGGAGAATTGGCTTTTTGAAGTACCAGATGCTAAGTGCTGCAAGAGCAAAGTGTGTAAGCTGATGGATAGAAAAATAAAAGAAGGGAAATTTAAAGTTGTATCCGTTGACAGAAAGAAAGTACGAGGTGAAGAAGCTCATGCTAAGAGAAGTTCCAAATAAGAAAACAAGACAGACTGTGCTTGATAAAAGGTCTTTTTTGTTCATTGCACAAGTACTCATTTTCTTATTTATTTTGCAGTAAAACCTATGTTTCAGAAGAGCGCACCCGCACAAAAACATACAAGGAATAAAAAGACTTGCGGATCGCATGTGGAGGAAAGATCTGTATTTGACCAGATTGCGGTTGCTATAATGTGGATACAGCTGGCACAGTGCAATGAAGGAGTGCTATACCACATAAGCTACCTTTACATATGCGGGTTTCTTGCACACATATACACAAAGAGCCACTCAAGAGATGAGGTGCTTGTTGGAATAGGGTCTATATATTGGCTTCTGCAAAAGACACAGATCCAGGCTGAGTTGTTTTTTGCCATAGGAACCCGAAATCTGGAAATCCCATTTGTCACTGCACTCCGCCAGGTAGCAATGTATGGGATAAAAGCCCTTATAAAGGACGTAAAGAAAGAGAATGGGCTGATGCTGTGGGCACAGTGTACAGCGTATATATCTCTTTCTCTGTGCCTACTGTGTCTTCTGGTTTATTCCCGGGCTTCACTTAACGTCAAGAGAAAAGCCTTTCACTATATACTTTTTTTCTATTGCTATCTTTTCCCTTCAGAGATAGTCATGGTGCACCTGGTGTGTATTCTTTTCCTTTTCCAGCTGGCTTCCAGAATTATTCAGATGTTTGGGCATATATTCAAGACAAGTGAGAAAGAAATCTTTTCTCTGCTCACCTCAGAGAAGGATGAGAAAGAAGTTACCTCACACATTATACTACTTTCCTCGTTTATTTGTGTTATTGGCGGGGTGCAGGAAGACAGGAACAGAATGCTCTTCATTCTCTCAGGAGTTGGCATAATAGATTCAGTTGCATGCTTCTTCAAGAAGTCACAAAACACACACAAGAGCATGATAGGGGCTATGGTGGGGGCAATTGCTGCAAAGGTAACTCTATGCTGTCTTGGTATACACTATCCTCTATGGATGTATATGGTGCTTGGGATGGCTGAGTACAAGTCAAAGATGAACGATAATATTATCCTTCCTGTGATTGGGTATGCTATAAGCAGCTTTCCATGCAAGTATGCTTAAGCCCCAGACAGCACCCTGAATGTGAAAATGCCTGGATATTTGGACTGTAAGAACTCATGCCTCAGTAATTGAGTGCTTATCTAGATAGTCAGGTTATATTCAGGTTATAAGATCAAGTATACTTTTTATGTGGCGCATAAATATATAAAGAGAGTCAATAAATAGCTATCTACAATGCAGATGAGACAATGTTAATTTAAGAGAAGGAAAATATCACCACATGCAAGATAGAAGAGAATGAAACTAGATTAGGATAAATGAGCTCATATCTCAAGTATAATAGATGCTAATGAATTCATTACTAAACTAAATAATATAATCCAAGTATCGAAAGGACATGCACAAAAAGCACATTAATATGTGGCTTGCAGGATGAAGTAGAGAAGCAAGGGCTTTTATTCCAGCAAAGAAGATTTGTGATGTATTTTTTGGCAAGAAGAGCAAAAAGTGTAAGAGAAAGAGAAATTAAGCCTACAGAAAAAAGCAGCTGCCAACAGAGAAAGAGGGCAGAAATAATAATACTGCACGATCCATGTAAAGGCTGTCTAAATATTTAGTGAATATATGCACAACATATGCTGCTTTTGTAGATCTTCTTTAAACACTTATAGCTTGACTATGCATTTCTAGACATACTAGCAGTGCGCTATCACTGCGCCATACTATATCTATAGCCTCAAATAAACAGCATCTGAGATTTATTCTTTAACCTTAAAATTCTATAGTTTTCTGTCTAGAATACTTTCTAGGTACTATATTCATGCATTTCAAGGTGCAAGTATAGGCTTAGCAAATTCGGGTTATCACTATGTCGGTTAATATATTCTTAAATAGTTTTAGGAAATATATAAACGCTTCTATTAAGCCACACAAGTAAATACATAGGCTATTTATACGCAGAGTGCCAAGATATGCATCACATAAATATTTAATGTTTTCATGAGACAGAACAGTAATAGAGACAGCTGCCATATATTTGTTGGAAATTAAAAGATTCTTTTGCTAGCTCAGGCGTATCCAAGGAAAGGCTGTCCAGAACTGAGACTATTCGGCAATAATCTGCACGCGAAAGGTTTAAAAATCCATACCAGCTGTGCATGTCATCTATGTTCTGAATGCCATTATATAGATCTTTAAGAAGTTCTTTCTCAGACGGAAATCTCTCGCATGCATAGTGGAACCATATAAAGCACAGCTGGCTTTCTATGTCCAGAACCTCAGACCAGTACTTTGTGGCAAATTCAAGCACTTTGTCTGCATATTTCATGGTTCTATCTGCAAAGAGGCACTTGAACATGTTCTGCGTTAAGTATCTTGATGTGAGTGGATTGTGTGTTGATATCGAATAGTATCCTATTTTACGCATATACACATTTAAGCAGTGCAGCAGCATTGATGGGTTCTGAGTGCCTATTATATAGTTGAACACCTGGACTACTTCATACGTATACTCAATCATGAGATTTAGATCGTACTCCTCTAGCTGAACATTTGGGTAGCATGCAGCGCATCTTCCCGTGCAAATAGAAGCAGCCAGCATTTTTCTCTGTGTGGCCCTGTCTCCTAGCGGTACGCTGCCTATTATATTTGACGTAAACCTTACCACCGGATTACATGCATGTAGATCTTCTATTTTTGAGTATATTATAAGACGAGACACAATTTCTCTCTTGTACTCAATGTTTTCTATCTTTTTGAGTAGAAATAAAGAATTGCTTTTCTTGATTGGATCTGCATGCACTTTCTTGATCTGGTATATAATAGCAGCTCTGTTTTCAGTGCCTTCCATAATGCTATTGATGGTTGAGCTGATATAGTGCATAAGAAGATGCTCGAAAAAGGTCCATGGCTGTCTGCATCCTTTTTGTACTTCAAGAATTTCTTTCACCATGACTTCTGCCTTATTGTTTGCGCTTGCTGGCAGAGAGATGCTCATGTGCTTCCGGGACAAAATAAATTCTATTGCATTCTCTACATCGCCGTGTATGTATGCTAAGGTGATTTTGCCAAAAACATCTACACCTCCATCCTCTAGGTATCCTTTGTTTAGGTCTGCAAAGTTAACTTGCAAGGATTTATTGTACGACAGAACTGTAAAGACCTCTGTGGTATATTGTTTTATATCTGCAAACACATCCTGATCAGAGCCTGTTATGCTATTCACCCTTTCTATTAGCATGTTGAGCTTCTCTTTTGGCAGATTTGCTACCTCCACTAGAACACTCAGCATGTTAAGTATTCCTGTTTCGAGCTCATTTCCTTTGCCTAGATATACAGCACCTCCTTTTAGATCTGACACCACTCTTCCCCATGCCATATGCAGCTGTCTGTCTGCACTCTCCACGGGCTCTGGGTACATGTAAAAAAACTCCCTAAGATCGTCAGACGGCGATTTGATGTGGCTGGTTGTATAGCTTTGTGTGCTGGGTTCATATGCAAAACAGCAGAATAGCGTGAGAATTCCTGCTTCCACACAGTTACTAAAATTCTCTACTGGATTGTGTGTGAACCTCTTCAATTCACGATTGTAGCACGGAGTTACTGTGTATTCAAGGAAGTAGCTGGAATCGTAGAAAGGGGTGACCTTGTATTTCTGTGTTGTGTTATGAATGCTTTTTAGTACATCAAGCTGGCTTAGCTCACTTTTCTCTGCACTTTCTACAGAGACAAAGCACTGGTTAAGTACGAGTGCTGCTTCTTTTAAGCTGGCTTGGTGCTCTATGCAGAGCTCTTCTTCAACACAGTCAATTAGCATCTCATGAACAGCTCTCGCAAAATTCTTAGCACTCTCCACGCTCTCTATAAACTCAAAGATATATGTGTCTATGAGAAACTCTGGGCTGTCCAGAAACTTTCCTTTATTAAACTCCTCTAAGCTGATTTCCTGGGAAAGTATATGCTGTGTGGATAAAGGCCTGCTAGCACAGCACTCTATGAAAAAGCTAATAATCATCTCTGCCTCTTTCTGGGGTATGTTCTTCTTCTTTTTGCTGTTCTTGTTTGAATATCCTGAGATTCTCATAGGAATATCGAATAGAACACCCCCTTTCTTGTTCTTTAGCAGAAGTGTTTTTTCTTCTTTATTGCACATAAGCTCTACCTGTACCCCTCTTGCAAGCAAGAAAAGAGCAGCTAGAATGTGAGATGTATGCTTTTGCACCTCCCTGCTTCTAAGAAACCTAGTGAGCGAATTGTATCGGCCTGATTCAATTGAAAGGTCCCCTGTGGACGATGGAAACATTCGGATAAGATTTGCATGGTAGCTTTCTAAATAGCTACTCTCTTCATCTGCACTTTTACTAAGTGGATGTACTGTGTCCTTATTTGGTGCTCGGATGAATGTGAACGTTGTAGGGCTTGTTTTATCTGCTTTTCGGTTTTTCACAAGGCTGTAGGATGTTTCTATTACAGGTGAATAAAATCGCTTATTGTGCATATATCCCTTTTTGTGATAAATATATGTGTGCAAAAAGCCCAAGGGCCCTTCCTGGCGCACTTTCTGGAGACCAAATGTGTCGCTTTTGTATGTGGCCTTCTGAAGCTCTTCTATTTTGGGAAGAGTAAGCCGCGCACCTACCTGGCAGAAAGCAAGTATACTGATTAAGCACAATAACTTCATATAAGGAAGTTACAAAAAAAACTTTTTATGGTACATGCACATAGGGCCGCCCTGTCAAACTTTGGCTTATTTATATGAGCGCTGGTTTTCCCTACTTGATGGGCGTGAAATTTTCGGGTTCGGGTTGGCGATAGGACGATTAGTTATTGTCCTTGCAAAGGCTTTGGCTATTGGCCTATAAGACATAAAGGGCTCAGCTGCTTATACATTGGAGTACAGCAGCCTATGTTTGTGTATACTTAATATCAAACTTATATTAGCTGGCATAGCACTAATTAACAGCCGCCACCAGAAACTATATAGACAATAATAAATCAATTTCACGATGAATAAGAAAAAGCAGCACTCTTTATTTTATATTATAGTCCTCAAGCGTACTAGCAATATTATTGCCTGCGTATTATTGTAATATATGTGTGTTGTGCTAGTGTGTGGTAAAATCCCACATTATTATTTCAAAGCTACAAGAATACATCAATAATAGATTTTTTTGGGAAAATTCTACAAATCAGAAGACCACTCTACTAAATTGTATGAAAATATTAAAAGAAGTAGGATGTGTCAACAGTAAGAAATATATCTAATAAAGATACAAAGGGTCACAGGCACCAAAGACACTTACAAAAATATAAAAATAAAACATTCTTGTCAACTATCCCTATTGGGTTTTAGACTACTGTCGTCTGCTGAAATACTCTCCCCTTTTGGACACGTTGATCTGTTTATATATCCTATGCTACTGTCTCTGCTCAGGACATTGCTGCAAAAGGTGCATATACTTTGCTGTTCGCGCTATCTTATAGGTTTTTGTTGGTAAAGTAGATAAAATATATCTACCTCTCCAATTCTGCTCTCCAAATGTTTTTCAGACAGAAACTCTTCACTGCAAGTATTTTATTTTTAAAACTGGAGATTTTGTGTCCAGTTTATATATGCACATATTCAAGAAGAAATATCTAATAAGCTGCAGCCAGTGGTCTCTGTTGAGCCAGCAAGGCACACAAAGGTACATCGGAATATACTAGAATAGAACTATTTATTTGCAAGAGCACTCTCAGATAGGACTGTCAATTAGATTAGGCATATGATTCAGTTTCTTCATCTATTCTTACAGACCATGCAACAGAGGGTGAATCATGAACAGTATTCAATGTTGCAGCAGGCAGGGTCATCGTAGTTTTTTCAGAAAGACAGTCCGTGCAGACTCCTAAATATCCTCCATTGCTGGCGGACTGAAACACGTAGTCACCATCTACCTTTCTTGTCACAGTCCATACCTCATCATTTGTATTATCGTCTATTTCTTCTCTGAAAAGAGCCACCATAGGAGTATTAAATACCATGGGCGCGCAGTTGTCACATTTGCTCATATACATCCCAGTGTGCACGTTTTTTATTGTGCACTTGCCGTTCAATGCGATGAACTTCCATTTCGCCTCATCGTTGTTGAATGTGGTATACACCATGGCTAGCGTTTTGTATTTCGCGGCATCTTTCCCTATGCAATCTTTACATGCTCCCATATACAGATTGTTAAACGCAGACTGCAGTCCAACCTCCTCATATTTTTCCAGGCCAAGGCATCCCTCGTCTATAAAGTCGTCACGCTTGAACCGGCGAGACTTGAGCTTAATGTTTTTTATTGGTTTTCTTCGGGGTTTTCTTGCCTTTTTATTTTTTCTTTTTTTTGAAGGCTTTGTATCTCTGTTTGCAAGGCAGGTGAATCCAATCGGGCAGGTGTTGTCAATGTTCTGCACTCCATTCTCATCCCTCGGCCAGTTTCTAAAATTGGCGCTGTCTAAATATATTTCATCAGTCTTACCTTGTAGTATATTTGATCTTCTGTCATAGCACACCTCTGCATGGGCTGCTCCAAGATACAGAGATAGAATTAGTACTGTGTATGCTGTGATGATCATGCATCCTCCCTGAAAATATGATATTTATATTCCTTTTCAAACACTGTTTCAGATATTGCGTGTGCATTTGCTATTTATTTTCTATGAAACCCGCTGCTTTACGTTTGTTCCAAAAATATTTGCACTGTATCAGATTGATTGGGGCGCCTTACCTAGAGATGGCAAAATGCCTTTTTAATAAATTCGAGGACACCAAAAAAAGATGTACAAGAGACATGCGTGCCATTTGCTTAGAGCACAAAGCCACCTAGGCGTGGTAGCCATGTTTATATGCTTGTGCGAGCTAAACACTACTGAGGATTTGTACCGTGCAATGGCTAGAGGGTCTGGCGCAGAGGCCTCTTTTTTTGAGATAGGCCAAAGCTTGGCGCGCATGCTAGATGGAAGAAACTGTGAAGAAGCACTATACCCGTGCGCACAGAAAAAATGCCGAATGATGCGCGCAATTAAGGATTCTCTTTCCTGGTCTGAGGAGAAGAAGCACTTTTTTCTGAAGGCCTGCACACAAAGAGCTAAAACAACTCTTATATACAGAATAATTAAATACCTCACCCGGTCAGGAAACCCTATACATCAGGGATACATAGAGTACAGAGCAATGAAGCCGCTTGAGATTTGGAGTGCACAGAAGGAGCTAAAAGATTTAAGTATGTGTGCAGATGGGCTGCAGGGTGTGGAAATGCCAGAGGCACTGAAGAGTCTTTCTGTGTCCGCAAACACAATTTGGAGCGAGCTCCTAGAAAAGAAGCAGGCAACGCCGCGTGGCAGAGTATTTCTGCTAAGCAAAAAAGAGAAGAGGGCAAAAAAGCGTGCAAAAACAAGCTCTTTCCAAGCATACTTAGAGAAAGACACAATGCAGATGTATGAGGCCATTAATGCAAGGTACTATATGTTTCTAAACAAAGAAAACAGCACCCCCTTCGAATTTCTCAACACTCTAAAAGATACATATCAGACAGAGAATAAACAGTCGTGCTTTTATAATTTTCGGGTTAAAAAGAAGTAAAAAGGCCTTTTATGCAATGGGCTCCAAGCAGATTGCATTAGTGCTTCTTTTGCTCTTGTTTGTGCAATTGTTGTAACTATCTCGAGTGTGCAGCTGAAAAAGCAGTGTGTACATGCAGAACAAAAGTATTGAGCATTTTTATGCAGTGCAATAGCTGTTGCATAGAGACTGTAGTAGGATATGGAAAAGTAATAAGAGCTCTGCATCGCTTTTAGATCGGCTTCATATATGTTTTGAAAGCCTTTAGCCAAGGAAGCTTCTTGTGCACATAAAGTTCTCACTTCTAAGAAATATGCAGACAATACTTGCGCAACCCCAGTGGAATGCTGCCACCTGGCACAGCAACTTTTCTTCTATTCACAATGTTCTTTCGCACATATGCATTATATAGTTTCGAACCATGCATTGTATAAATATGTTAACAGACATCTTTACTTTGGCGGATGCTTGTTACATAGAGAAAAAGCTTCTTGGTTTACTAAATGTATCTTAAAACATTGCAAGAGACATTAGTGGATGGGCTGCATTTGGTACACACGTGCACTTTCAAATGCACAGATCAGGTTGATAGTTTGCTTATTTAATTAAAAACTCTTTATGTAAGGTATCCAAAGGGACGGAAGAGTCTGCAATGAGGCTATGTGCTTTAGAAAATGCAGAAGGCAAACATATTCAGATGAATGCAGTGGAAAAAGTGCAGGCCGCGGTTATGTGCATGCATCCCGAAGTATAATATCTTCTTTAATAACTAATTTTCTAAATAAATATCAAAGTGACCAATCAAAAACTTATATAACGCGAAAATATTAATTAAAAAGAATGGCAGGTCGATTTACAGGTAACTTCTTTATGGCGTTAGGAATAGCTTCTGCGCTTGCATTATGTACTGTAGTATACACCACTACTATGCACTATAATTCTAGTAAGAGCAATGAAGATACCCTAGGTGCTAATGTGTCTAGCACAAATCCTGAAAATTCAGGGTTATATAGTCTTGCTTCTGCAGAGGACAATGATAAGTCAAATAAGAACTCAGAATCTATGGGGCATAACAGCAATGCAGGAAACACAGAGGCAAGTGCAATAAAAAGCGTACAGACTAGTGAGGTGCAGGAGGAATATTCTAAAAAGTCAACAGAGTTGAAATCTAATTTAGGTACAGCTAAAGAAGAAACAAATCCCAAATATGCTTTAAATATTACAGAAAAAGAAGCCCAAAGTTTTAATCCACTATCAATAGATATACAACCATGGAGCAGCCCAAAAACACCTATAATAATCATGCAAGACAGAGAAGAATACGAGCAGGGCCTAAACGACATACCACAAGAGCGAGCGGTAGTTTATGACGGTACTAAAGCAGTGAGTGAAGCAAGAGCATTTATGAGGTCACAGTCTGAAAATATAGAGGAAACACAGATGTATAACCAGAGCGACTATGGAAAAAACCCATACACACAGTTTTATGAAGAAGAAGCGAAGACATCTATGAGAAGCCACGCAAAAAGTGTGGTCAGAGCATATAGTGTAGGAATGCAAGCCCGTGAAGTGCAGCAACTTACTAAAGCTGAAGAAAGCATAGGACTATCTACATTTAGCGAAGTGGACAAAAGCATAGAAACCTATCCTAGCATAGAGTTTGAGAGGCAGCTACAAGAAAGGCCAATTTTTGCGGGCAACATAATATGTGAACTAAAAAGCGATGATAATCCAGATGAGAGCAAAATTCTTGTTGCTGACTGGGTCCAGTATATACCTAAGTATATGAAAGAAAAAGTATTGCTTCCTCATGCGCAAAAGCCTATTAGGCTATCTAATGATGTGAGGCTCTTTAAAAAGCTGGACTCCCTGGGAAAAATCCAGAAATGCATGCTAAAGGGGATAGATCTGAAAATTAACTTTGAGGTAAACCCGGTGGAGGCCGTTCTTCCATGCAATCTCTATGGTATGCATCAAGTATTGATCCGAATGCACAGAAGAAAGACATATAATCTAGAGGCTGCGACATTGGATAGTATATTTAAGTGCACTAAATATCTTGCAGACCTTACGTACATGACACGCTTTGCTGTTATAACAGAAATAGAAGCAATAGATGAGATTTGGAAAGTGTGCATTCGCCACAGGGCTATGAAAACAAAAAAACAAGGCTACAGCTCGTTTACCACTCCGTCTAATGTGCTTCCCGATGAGTTTGACTTAGCTCTGTTTGACGAGTGCAAGGAGGAGATTAAAAAAACATTCCATGAAAAGTATACGGTTCCGATGAATAAGATGGTTGAGCAGGGTATCAAGCAAATGATGCCGCTCTTCTATAATATACATAAAAAACACAGTATAGACGATCATAAAGTACGAAATGCAACGTACATAAATGACACATGGTATACAAAGGAAATACTTGGCGAGAAAATAATTCCTGTCTGTTTGCAGTATATGGATGATTATTGGAGTATTCATTCACATAGTGACAGACTTTTCTTTAGAGGTGCAATGCGTCCAGATATGTATGACTCTTATATGGAAAGTGTCCAACATGGCTTTGGCCCGAGCAGAGAACAAATCAAGTTGGATCTAAACAGCTTTGACATAATTTCAATGATAATGGATATAAGCATGCAACAGATTTATTCCTCTGGAAATAAATCTCTAGAGAGGACGGAAAATTTAAGTAATGAGATCTGGGTAGACCACATTGGGTGTTTCTTCAATGCATGCGCTTTATCAGATGATCTTGCTGTGAAGACACAAAATAGTGAAGCTGCCGCACACCCGCTATTCTTAAATAGCTTAAAGCTTGTTTACATGTCTACCTCTATAATGACAAAAATAGAGAAACTGTTTAAGTGTGAAAAATTGCTTTCTGCATACAGTGAAAACATTGGATTCAGAGAGGACTTGATAAAGCTCAAACTGATCATAAATAAGTACATGCAAGGCGCTTCTCTTGCCATTAACAACCAGTTCTGTATGCTATCTCTACAGCGAGCAAGAGAAAACACAATGCGCGCCTCTATCTATGCTTATATATTTGGCGAGCGCAGCACAGAATCTGTGCAGGAGCTGTATAAGCCTGCATACCAAATTATTAAAAATGCACTAGGCTCTGGAGTCATAGATTTCAACAAAAAAAGCAATTCATCCGATCTCTTCCAAAGCAAAGAGCGCGCGCAAAGTCTTAACTGCGGCGGGGCACCCTGTGCAGAAAATAGTTCATTCAATTGGAAATCGCTTAATCTTCTCTACAATAGCTTTTTATACAGAACTCCTATTCTTTTCAAGGGCCAAAACGAGGCATACATCTCTAAAATAATTGAAGAAGAATACGATAGTTATACAAAGACGTATTTAAAGCAGATTTCATCCACTTCATAGGCTTTTGTGTATTTGGCCTTGCCGAAAGGCTTATTTTATCCAGCACTGTGTGAGTATACATGAATTAAAATAAACCGAAAATACAATACTTCCCCTATTAATGCTTTTCATATTCAAATGCTTTTCTATTGATAAACCCGAAATAAGCAAAGTGTGTAGCCTTTGGACAGCTGTAGAATAACAGAGTGATATTTGGTGTTTTTCTCTCCCATAAAATTGTAAAGTATCTTCTCTGTGTCAGCAATATATATTGGTGTTTGCAATTTCTCTCCCAGCCTTTGAATGCTGAATGTTATTCTGTAAAAGGCTCTGCTTGTTTACACGTTTTTACTTTGGCCATTTATGGTTGTTACTATGCCATGCTACACTCTCATTAGTTGTTATAGTAGTTCATTTTTATAAGTATGATGCTAAACGGCCACTGTATAAAGGCCTATAAATATATGTCAAGAAATAAATTATAGCCCAAGCATGATCAAGTCTAGCATTTCTTCAAGAAGGAGGCTCATCTATATGCATACTTTTCAGCAGTATTATAGACACTGTCGCAGGATGTAACCCAAATACATGCGTGGATTTATTGCTTGATGAGTTTTCTTGCTTGTTCGCGTTTAAGTATTCTAATGAAGTCCATTTATGAATTATAACCCAATTTTATTAAAATACAAAAAAACGCAGAATGGCCTCTGTATAGACATATAAGAAATCTTTCTTTGCAAAAGCATAATATATTCCAACTCGTGTTCTTATGTTACAGTAGCTCTATTTTTAGTGCATATGCTACTTGAGATACACTGCAGACCATGGACTGAGTTTTCAATCTAATATATGTGTATGCGCTTACCATATGTTAAATTGCATAATAGAAACAAGCTTCCTTTTTTATTCTTCCATAAAAATCACTACAACACTACAAACATCCCTGTAGTTTATATCTATCTATATTATCTTTGCTTATTCTGTTACTATTTGTATTTGATTACATATTCACTGGCTAAGAGTACATTCGCATCAGCCCATGGCAGAAGAATGCCTATGTATCGCACACTTACTACTTTTTTTTGAGATATTTGATCCTTTTGCAGGCTTCTCTTTTGCACTTACTATTGCAGAAGTTGAAGTAAGATCCTTTCTATAATTTATATCTTCTTTCATGCTGGATGGGGCCCTTGCGCCTTTTTTCTGCCTTTGTGCAATGTCTTTATTTTTTTTGCAGCTACAGCATGTATCGCTCTTCGTTGGCGTACTCTTCCTTTCTTTTATAATGGATTTAGAGATTGCTATATATAGCCCAACTAGGATGAGGACTGCTATAGTAATAAGAGTAGCTTTCAGCAAATACACAGCCCACTTCATTCTATCTTATCTGCAAAATAATTTTATATATATCTTTATAATCTCTTTAATAATAGGGCCTTTCTCTATGGAAAGCTACTTTAATAGACATTTTAACCAGCAAAATCAGTGGCCTTCCTTCACTGCTTATTATGGGGCAGACACTCTGTTTGCTAATTTGCAGGTGACAGAGTATTTGCTTTCTTGCTGAAATAGCCCCTATTTACTGGCTTGGTCACACTAACTGTGTATTTGGACTGTATGCTTTTTGAAGTTCTTAATAAAAATATGTTGTGTTCTATATCTCAGACAATGCGCTTTTTGACTTTAACCATGTGCAGTGAATTCTATGCTGGTGTCTGCATATTGGATGATATTTAATAAGGTCATTTGCGTTTATTAAAACAAATAAATATTTAGGTATACTATGCTTTTCTGTAAAAATAGAGAATAATAAATAAAATACAACTGTCAATAATGGCACTAGTCTTGTCTTTCAAGTTATTTTTATCTGTTGCTTTCATGGCGAGTCCTATGGAATATAAGTATTACAGAGTGCATTAATTATAAAATATTAAAATAAAATCTACTTGATCCTATAGGGCAGACATTTGAGCTACAGCCATTTTTTATATGCATTCTTACAAGAAATTTCAAAAAGAATAGAAAATTCATTGCACAGTATATATAGAGTGAAATATTATGGTATAAGTATGTCTATTCTATTAACTGTAATATACATATCTTTGCACTGCTTGTGAGCCACTTTTCCATCTATTCACTGCTAGATTGAGAATATATGCATAGTGTAAATGCAGACTCTAGAGGATTGACAAACAGAAAGATTTTCTGGGAAATATGCATACACAGGATAAGACAGGAGCACATATTATATAGAGCATGCTATACGTACATATGTTTAAGCCCATTTAAATAAATATAATCCGAATAAAACATCTGTAAATACGCACCACACTCCTTCCACACATATCCAAACCACCAGCACAGCCATGTTCTGCATATGCTTGTGTAACTCCTGCTGAATTACAATAATCCCTATATTCCAAAACAAAAAAGAGTTAACATATATGCCTGCTGTATAAATTCAAAGCATGCCCTCATCAAAGCTTCATCAAAGCACTAAATCGATCTTTTACTCAAACCACGCCCCTCCCTACTGTTTCTATTGCTCATTAGTGCAAATCCGCAATTTGTTTCTTCCTGTGCGAACAAAAATATTTTGTACAGATTTTGCCTCCGTATGCCTTTGTTTGCTCCTTGATGAGAAGTAGAGCCACTGTACAGAAAAACAGGAGAAGTAAAAAATTTTAAGTTATGGTTTACAATGCAGAGCAGGGAAAGCTGTCCGAATACACGCGCGCTTTTGCGCGAAAAGCAAAGTCACTCCTTTATAAATGTCCTGTTGTTTTCTTTGGCGCAGTTCTTTATCTTATGTATGTGATGACAGTTGGTGAGAAGATGTTCTCGTGCACTGGGTCCTTCCCGGGCGCTGAGGTGCACACTGCCAGCGCTATTTTATTTGTGGCAGCTTCCTGCGTTTCCCAAGTTTTATTCTTTGCTCTCTCTTCATACACGTCGGGGGTTATATCCTCGCCGATCTCTGAGTCGTTCAGGTACGTGCAGAGCATGCACGAGTCTCTTGCCGCTGGTCTGCCGGTAGAAAGGGTCTTCACAAACCTTTTTGTGTGTCTTGCTCTCTCTGCGCTTCTTACAAGCGCTGGGTTCTTTCTGATGTACATTCTTCGCGCTGAGCGCATGATCAACAGGATACCCTCTGGGCTGTCCATGGCGCTCTTCATTTCCATAGGGTTTCTGTGTGTGTCGTATGCAAACGAGCGGGTGTGTGCTGTCTCCAGCGCAGCAGGAGTGTACTGGCAGGCTGTTTTGGCGTTCAATGCAGTTGGCGTTGCTGTCACTCTCCTGTGCAAGGTGTGCAAGAAAAGGTGCCCTGCTGTGGCACGGTACAGTGTGCTTTGGGCTGGTGTTTTGCTCACCGCTGTGTTCTATGTATGGGCACTCATAAAGGGGGAGACAACAGCCTCTCTCCTTAAAAAGGGATGGCTGGCAAGTGACCCGCGCAAGGAGGTGGTTCTGGCTGTGCCGCGCATGGCTCTCCCCCACATAGACCTTCGCGCAGTGCTTTGGGAGATTCCGTCAATTGGGAAGATTGCTGCAATGAACCTCATGCAGTTTCCAATAAACTTTCCCCCAGCAAAGGCGCAGACCGGCAAAAGTGCGCGCGCGCGAAAGGAGCTGCTTGCAAACGGAGTGTGCAACGCAGTAACCTCTCTTTTTGGCTGCTCAGTGCAGGTGCTTCCGTCTTCCACAATTGCGGTGTACGAGTCTGGGTCCAGGCACATGGCAGACACGCTGCTGTTCACTGCTGCGCTGATTGGGTCTCTTGCCGCAGGACACAGACTCCTCCTCTATGTTCCATTTGCTGTGTTTGACATGCTCTTTCTCTGTCTGGGGCTGAACATTGTGCTGCAGTCCGGACTGGATGCGTTCGCAGAGGGATGGGGAGTGTTTTCAGGCGCGGTTTGCGTGTCTGTTGTGTCCACAGCCACAGGAAGCGTGCTGTGCGGTGCTGCTATGGGCGCACTTCTGTACGCGGGGAAGTATATGTATACACAGCACAGCAGAGTGTGCTTCTCCCCTTGCGAGGTGTAAACAGCACAGATAACATGGTATAAAGGATAGACAGCATATCCACAGAGCAATAGGTGTGTGAGCGCATGGCTTGCAGTGGTAAAAGTGACTGCAGAGAGTATTCAGACGGCGGCTTAACCCGAAAACATCGCTGATTTACATCTCTGTATAGTGTGAAAATAAGGCACTTCAATGCACATGCGTACATACACTACTCTGCCATAAACAACCCACTCATCACATGGTGTAGAGGAGTAAGAGTATGATAAATAAATTAATTGATAAACTGTCTGCATTATATGTTTGTGTATGCGAATATGTGTGCATAGCAGGGTATGCACCTGCTGCTTTCCTGCTGCTTCTTATTACAGTTGACTATGGTTATGTATGCGCGCTTTTGGGAAATTTAGTCTATTTGGGCGTGATAATATTTCAGTTGCATGATGTGCAAATTTTCATGAAGTTTTCTTCGCTTTCCATACTAGAGAGTCTGAAGAAGAATCTTGCAGAAAAGGGATTTGATGATATGACGCCTGTGCAGGAGAGTGTGGTGCCTCTGCTCCTGCGCCAGCGGGACGTAGTGGCTGAGGCGGTCACCGGCTCTGGGAAGACACTTGCGTTTCTTGTGCCCCTTCTCCAGAGAGTGCTGGGAAAGAAGCGCCCAAAGAAGGCAGAGGGGCCGCGCGTGCTTGTTGTTGCGCCCACCCGCGAGCTTGCGCAGCAGATCCACCAGGCTGCGCTGTCCATCTCTGGCGGCCTTGGAGTGAGCATGCAGTGCATCACTGGCGGCGCAGAGGTCGGCGAGATAGTGGCCCGCCGCGCGCTGGGAGAGAGCAATGCGGATGCGTGGCCGGATGTCATGATTGGCTCGCCTGGGAAGATTTTCGAGCTAAGCAGAGAGGGCGGGATGCCTCTCCGAGACGTGGAGCTGTTTGTTCTTGACGAGGCCGACAAAATGCTCTCCTTTGGATTCCGCAAGGAGGTGTCTGAGATGCTGCGCATGCTTCCGCGCGCAAAGCAGACTGCGATCTTTTCCGCCACGGTATCTGAGAGCGTGCACGCGCTGGGCCGCCTGGGGATGCGCAGCCCCCTCTTTGTGTGTGTGAAAAACGCGCTGTGTGTGCCGGACGGGCTGCGCCTGCACGGGCTGTGTGTGCCGCCTGCAGAGAAGAGCGAGGCTCTGATGCGGGGAATACGCTCTCTCGGAAAAAAAATCATTGTGTTCTTTGCCACGTGTGCGCAGGTGGACTACTTCCACTCGCGGCTGCTGC